>NC_041395.2:215228349-215528349 GCF_900747795.2 Erpetoichthys calabaricus
GCATGATGTCTAGCTTTTGAGGTGCTTTTGGTCTACTTCTCTGTGTCAGGCAGCTCCTATTTAAGTCATTTCTTGATTGAAACAAGTGTGGCAGTAATCAGGCCTGGGGGTGGCTACGGAAATTGAACTCAGGTGTGATACACCACAGTTAGGTTATTTTTTAACAAGGGGGCAATTACTTTTTCACACAGGGCCATGTAGGTTTGGATTTTTTTTCTCCCTAAATAATAAACACCATCATTTAAAAACTGCATTTTGTGTTTACTTGTGTTATATTTGACTAATGGTTAAATGTGTTTGATGATCAGAAACATTTTGTTTGACAAACATGCAAAAGAATAAGAAATCAGGAAGGGGGCAAATAGTTTTTCACACCACTGTATATATATATATATATATATATACATATATACATATATATATATATATACAGTATATCTATATCTAAATCCCCGCGAAGTACTGCTTTTAAATTTTTATTAAGAAGAAAAGCTTTTTAAATTGATGGAAAATATCCCAATAACAATTTGTTAAGGATCTGTTTTTTTGTGAAGCAGTCTTAACACAGCTTTTCCGCTGTTTTATAAACGAACACCATATAAGGTCTTCCTTTTTCCTTGCTTTGCCAAGGAAGGAGCCTTTTTATTAAATCCAAGGGTTCTTCGCTTTTTTTTTTGTTTCTTTGTTTATTACAATTGTTATAGTTCTGTTTGTATACAACGTTGTCAGTTCAGCACCCCGGTTGAAATATGACCAAGCTGTGCAAGCACACTCTTGAGAATGCAACGTATAGTTGTACAGGAGAAAAGCAATCTTGCCTGAAATCAATGGCAACCTTTTGTAGGTCTATGAACTTAATTTAAACTTTAGGTTTACACGGTAGTTTCTTTCCATAGTACCTGCACTCATGAATATGTCTGTATGCGTCAGTTGCTCAAATCCCCGTGCTTCGCACCGGCGAAGTACTGCTTTTAAATTTTTATTAAGAAGAAAATAAAACCTTTTAAATTTGAGGGAAAATATACCAATAACAGTTTGTTAAGGATCTGTTTTTTTGTGAAGCTGCCTTCACTCGAGTGATCAGTTCGAGCTAACTTGCTGGCTAACCATAAGTGTTACCTGGTAGGTAACCACCCATACAATCAGATTGTGAATCAGACTACGAATGCCGTGAATGTAATTACCCCGATCTACATGCTGTCAAATAAACGAACCACACACCGTGGCGCAATTTTAGGGGCTTCGCCTCTAGCGCTGATGTTCGATTCCCGTAAGGGAGTGAAGTGAGTGGGTGGTTACCTACCAGGTAACGCTTATGGTTGGCCAGCAAGTCAGGTAACATCAGCCAAGGTGCCTTCAGTTGTGAGAAGCAGATCATAGAATGGATGAAAATAGTTTACTGTCAAATAATGCAAAGAGTACGCGACACGTCTTTCCCCCTTATTCTTGGCTCATCAGGCGTACACACTCACTGCACTCGCTTACGGTAATCGAATGTCGGACGTCAGCGCTAGAGAGGCTTCGCAGCGGTGAAGTATTGCTTTTAAATTTTAATTAAGATGAAAAGAAAACCGACTGAAAGGCCGTTTCAGTCAATAAGTCTTAAAAAAAGGTGTAAAGATATTGACAATAAGCTATGCAAACCCACCAAGACATGCAATCGTTTAAATCAAGGCGCGAGTCGAAAAACACCATCCCATAATATTAGTTAATGATTAACACATTTCTATATGTATTGTAAGCATACAATACAACTGATAATATGTTGCGCTTATTTATCTGGTGTACCGACATTTTTGCGCGTTTAACGGCTGAAATCTAACGTGGTTTGTGCCCTTCAGAATGAAAAGAGTTTGCATTTACCTTTTTAATAAAAGGCGAGCTTTTAAGCCTGAGAAATCACCCCGTAAATGCACATGTTTAATTGCACATGTGTTAATATGTATGCTTACACAGTATTAAAAGACACTCAACAATTACACAGTATTAAAAGACACTCAACAATTAATGTCATTTACCTTTGTTCCCGCATTTGACTCGTGCTGTAAATCTCTTCCTCGTTTTCAGTTCAAGTGATTACGTAGGAGGCGTAATACGTGATGATGCAATACGTGACTCCGCCTCCTCCACTAGAGTATATGGACAAAAAACAGGTTCCAGTTATGACCATTACGCATAGAATTTCGAAATGAAACCTGCCTAACTTTTGTAAGTAAGCTGTAAAGAATGAGCCTGCCAAATTTCAGCCTTCTACCTACACGGGAAGTTGGAGAATTAGTGATGAGTGAGTGAGTCAGTCAGTCAGTCAGTCAGTCAGTCAGTGAGGGCTTTGCCTTTTATTAGTATAGATGTATATGTAGATATGTGTATATGTAGATATGTATATATATGTATATATGTTTATGTATATATATGTTTACATAACCTCTTTAACACACTACTTCTCCGCTGCGAAGCGCGTATATTTTGCTAGTCTATACTAATAAGAGGCAAAGCCCTCACTGACTGACTGACTCACTCACTCACTCACTCATCACTAATTCTCCAACTTCCCATGTAGGTAGAAGGCTGAAATTTGGCAGGCTCATTCCTTACAGCTTACTTACAAAAGTTAGGCAGGTTTCATTTCGAAATTCTACGCGTAATGGTCATAACTGGAACCTTTTTTTTGTCCATATACTGTAATGGAAGGCAGCAAGATGGCCGTAGGAGACGGAGTTGTGTGTCGCGTCATCATGCCTCCCAAGTAATCACGTAAACTGACTGTGAAGGCAGTACGTAGAAAACAAGGAACAGCATGAAAGAGCGCTGAAGAAAACATTCATTACACAATTGAGGAGGCAGCGAAAGAATAAGAAGCAAGAGAGCGGCTCACATGAAGTGAATGAACGGAGCCCGAGTGATCACTTGGATGAATCAAACCTGTTCAAAAAAAAAAAAGCGGAGCACCTTATATGAGCAGGCAGTCAGCTAAAGAAGGGAATCAATAAATAACTATAACCGTCATAAATGAACAAAAAATAACGGAGAATCCGCGTATTACATAAAGGAAATGGATACCTGAACAGAAAAGTAAGTCTCAAATAGTCACACTAAGTACCATAGTTCACTTGCGGTATCGATGTATTTATGCAAATCCAACAGAGTGCCTGTGGGCTCAGAGCATGGGGGCGGGGCCTTCCTCATTCACTCGCCAGCCTCTGTTCCAGTTACTCTACGTCTCGCCACGTGTTGCAGTGCACCTTGCCTCCGCTAATGCCCACCTGAGAGAGTAACCACAGAACACACTGCCTTTTTTTGTAGGTGAGGCAATGCGCTGTATCAGCGCGTACTCCTAACCTCTCTCTCTTTTTCTCTATTATGCATACGTGACCACACGCTAATACCCGAACTATTCCGAAGCAACATTTGCACTGTTTTGTGTTTTTTGTATCTCACACATACACTTTTATCATAAGACCATCCCTTATCTACAATGGAGCGTTCGATCAGAAGAAAATATGAAGCTGATTTTAAATTAAATGTCTTTGAAGTGGCAAAAGAAATTGGTAACTGTGCTGCTGCCACACAATTCAATGCATCTGAGAAATTGATGCAAGATTAGAGGAGGCAAAAAATTAAAGTGTTGCATTTTTGAACGGGCGTATAAGTTGGGGTCTGATATTATGATCGCTTTTTTGGGTTTCAACAACCGACTCATATTTATTTTTATTTTTAAACTTGTGTTTTTTCTAATTATTTTTTTCTCAAACAATTAAAAAAAACCACTTTATTTTCCTCCCAGGCAACGCTGGGTATTTCAGCTGGTATATATATATATATGTGAATGTATGTATGTATGTATGTATGTATGTCTATATATATATACAAGGGGGCTCCGCCCCCTGCTCGCTTCGCTCGCCTACCCCCAGCGTTTTGAACCCGTGCCCGCTGAGCAGCCACGTGTGAGGATGACGCACGTTTAATACGGAGCGTTCACCCGTGTCACTCTGGGGCCCCCCACTGTTAATACGGAGCTCTGTCCGTACTATTATGCGGTGCATTGTGGACTACTGCGGACCCCGTAGTGTTTCCCGTTTCAGTTTGTATCTCGGTCAGTCGAGCTTTTGTTTTTGAAGCTTTTGAATTCCGGTCTTCATTATCTGTAACCTGCTGTCCATGTGTTTGGCCCCCTCGTTTAACCTGTTTATGACGTTTTACTTTGCTTTCTACTCTGTCTTTCATTTCTGATCTCGCTTTATTCTGTTTTTGTTTCAATGACACCTGGACCGTGGTGAATATATTTTCCCTTTTTCGAGTAATACTTTTCATTTGTTTGCGATACTGTGATGGTTATCGTACTGTTAATAATGCATCACTGTAATGTGATTCACCTATGCTGTTTAGTTTGGACGTGTGAGGATGACGTATGTTTAATACGGAGCGTTCGCCCGTGTCACTCTTGGTCTCCCCACTGTTACTACAAAGCTCTTTCCGAACTATTATGCGGTGCATTGTGGAGCACTGCGGACTCTGTAGTGTTTCCCGTTTCACTTTGTATCTCGTGTAGTCGAGCTCTTTCTTTTTGGAGCAGTGCCTGCCTGGTCTGCGGCATTTCAGACGCATGTTGTAGGCGCCTGCGTTCATTAATTATATCCAGGCAGGCGCGTGTTTGTATCTCGGTCACTCGAGCTGTGTCGTGTTGAATCCATGCCTGCTTTGCCTACGCAGTTTGAGATGCGCGTTGTAGGCGTCCACGTTCATTAGATCTGTCCACGCGGGCTCGGTGTCGAAGCTGTGTTAGTTGTTGAGCTGTTTGGTTTTGGAGCCGAGACAGTTTTGCTTCCACGGTTTCAGACGCGTGTCCGTACCATCTCGGGTTTGATGTATGAACCTTTGTGGACTCCGTAGTGTGTCCCATTTCACTCTGGGGCGGGGCATTGACTCCTCTTGTTTTACTATGTCTCCTCCTGCGCCTTCACCACGCATTAGTGCCACTCACAATATGGCGGTGACGCCTGCGCCTTCCGTATTATGTCGGGTTTTACCATGCTGTGTAGGTGCCTTTGCCTTTTGTACTTCACCGCGCCTTCCGACGCACGATGTAGGCGCCTGCACCTTCCGGGTCCGCCTCCGCTGTGTGGTGTGGACGTTTAACTGTCGTTGTTTCTACCTTTATATTCTGTATCTCGGTGTGCATGTGTTTCGTGCCTAGGTTTTTTTGAAGCTGTTGCATTCCAGTTTTCATCATCTGTAACCCGCGCTCCATGTGTTTATCCCCGTTCTTTAATCCCTTTATAAAGTTTTACTTTGTTTCCTACTCTGTGTTTTATTTCTGACCTTGCTTTATCCTGCTTTATGTCAGACGGTTCGTAGTCTCTCTCGTTTTACTCTGGGGAGGGGGGCTTTGTTCTGTAACCTGCTCTCCATGTGTTTGTCCCTGTTCTTTAACCTCTTTATGACGTTTTACTTTGTTTCCTACTCTGACGGTTCGTAGTCTCTCCCGTTTTGCTCTGGTGCGGGGTGGGGGCTTTGTGTGGCGCCTGCGCACGTGCGTAGTCTCTCCTGTTTCATTCGGGGGGGGGGGGGGGCTTTGTGTGGCACTTGCGCACTATGTCTTTTGCATCCACGGGCAGGTCCCTGTGTCCATATCCGGTTTACCATTCTCGTTTAGTAATATGGATATATATATATATATATATATATATATATATATATATATATATATATATATATATATGTAGATATGTATATATATGTGTATATATATGTAGATATGTATATATATATGTGTATATATATGTAGATATATATGTAGATATGTAAATATATATATGTAGATATATGTGTCTGTGTGTGTGTGTATATATATATATATATATATGTGTGTATGTATGTATGTATGTGTGTATATATATATGTATGTGTATGTATGTATGTGTATTTGTATATATTTATATGTGTGTGTGTATGTATGTGTGTATACGTATGTGTATATATATGTTGATATGTGTATATATATATGTATATATATGTGGATGTGTATATGTATATATATATATGTTTATATGTATATATGTGTATATGTAGATATGTGTATAAGTAGATATGTATATATATGTATATATGTATATGTATATATGTTTATGTGTGTGTGTGTGTGTGTGTGTGTGTGTGTGTGTGTATATATATATGACAGCAACACTCATAACAGTGACAACACAATTACATTGACAATCATGTTACGTTATTTTTAAAATGTTTCCTTTTCTTTTTCATAACCTCTTTAACACACTACTTCTCCGCTGCGAAGCGCGGGTATTTTGCTAGTCTATACATATAAAAGGCAAAGCCCTCACTGACTCATCACTAATTCTCCCACTTTCCATATAAGTGGGAAGCTGAAATTTCACGTGCTAATTCCTTGCAGTGTACTTACAAAAGTTAGGTATGTTTCATGTCTTATTGCAACACTCAAGGGGGGGAAACAGGTGTACCCCCTAAACTGTATACTGTATATATAGATAGGGGAAATCCCTCCTCACTATTTCTGTGACTTCCAATATACAGTAAGTAGGAAGCCCATATTTCCCATGCTCATCCTTTGCACTGTACTTATAAATGTTAAGTATGTTTCATTTCGTGCCATGCTCCGTAATGAACTTTTGAAAATAACATCTTCTTTTTGGTGGTTCTCACCATTATGCCGTAAGGAACTTTTGGAACTGACCTCTCCTTTTGGCGGTTTCATTCCTTTAGGGGAAACCCCTCCTCATTATTTCTGCGACTTCCAATATACGTAGGAAGCCCAAATTTCCCATGCTCATCCTTTACACTGTACTTACAAACGTTAAGTATATTTCATTTCGTGCCATGCTCTGTAACAAACTTTCAAAAATAAGATCTTCTTTTTGGCAGTTCTCACCATTATGCCATAAGGAACTTTTAGAACTGACCTTTCCTTTTGGCGGAAACCCCTCCTCACTATTTCTGCGACTTCCAATATATGTAGGAAGCCCACATTTCCCATGCTAATCCTTTACACTGTACTTAGAAACTTTAAGTATGTTTCATTTCGCGCCATGTCCCGTAACGAACTTTCAAAAATAATGTCAGCTTTTTGGCGGTTCTCACCATTATGCCATAAGAAGCTTTCAGAACTGACCCCTTCTTTTGGCGGTTTCATTCCTTATTTCCAATAACAGACAATTTATTTCATGGCAGAGATGCACAAGGGCCGCCCCCAGTCCCCCTTCCATTTTCTGCACGGCCACCATCCGCGCACCTACCACGTAGTTCGCTCCCTGCCTATATACATTAACGACATCCTGCACTCATGTACCTCCTCACTCGCTTCCTTACTTTCCTAAGCTGTTCGTTGTGCTCACTGCTCCCTTCTTCTTTACTCCACCATTTCAAGCCTGTTATTGATGGCCTTCCTTCACGTCTTCCTGCTGGTGACTCCTGCCTTTCCATTTACTGCACTGCTTCAAGCCTGTTATGATTGGCCTTCCTTCACGTCTTCCTGCTGGTGACTCCTGGCTTTTCGTTTACTCCACCGCTTCAAGGCTGTCATTGTTGGGTTTACTTACTTTGTCACATCTCCCTCCTCGTGACTTTTGCCTTTTCTTTTACTCCACCGCTTCAAGGATGTCATTGTTGGGCTTCCTTACTTGCTCACGTATGTCTTCCTGGTGCTGACTTCTGCTTTTCATTCCCTGCTCCACCACTTCTCACCTTCCTTCGTACTTTCTTTCTCAAAGGGTGCAAATTTACCCTGAATAACATGTCTATTTCGGTTAGCACCGTCAGTCATATTTTCACTGACCCATACCCAGTGGTTTCCATGCCCCGAGATTGCACCTGCCTCTTCAATTCTTTCTCTTACTTATTGCATGGCATATCAGTCTCAGCCTTGATATCCACAGAGACATTGTGTCTTATGTACTGAATGACTGGGACAGGTCCAAGGTGTGGACTGATGATGGTACAGGAGACAATTATACTACACAGGACCACTATATCAGTGAAATGCTTAAGCTGTCAACCTATGGTTCTGCATGTGAACTGATAGCTGCCGCAGAATTGTTTCGTTGTTGCTTTCAAGTGTATAGAAATGGGGAAATATTTCACACCTTTGGACAACCAGGAATGCCTGTTAAACATCTTAGATTCACAGATAGTGATTTGGGAAGTGGACACTTCAATGTTTATGAATGTCTCATACCCTCTGACCTCCCGTTCCAATTCAAACACCTCCAATTTCTAGTAAGGGTCTGCTTTGCTATGACAATAAATAAGTCACAGGGCCAGTCTCTAAAAAAAGTCAGCATTGACTTGACACAAGATTGTTTCTCACATGGCCAACTGTACGTTGCATGCTCAAGAGTAAGCTCAGCAGACAGCTTAGTCATTTTACAGCCCAAGGGCAGAACTGCAAACGTCGTTTACAAAGAGACCCTTACATCCTAAAAATGTGCATTTCTCATACACAACAATAACAATCTTAAATTAAACTGTTTACAATCATCAGATTCATTCTTAATACTAAAATAAGCCTACGATAATTACATTAACAATCATGTTACATTATTTTTAAAATGTTTAGTTTTCTTTTTCATAACTTCTTTAACACACTACTTCTCTGCTGCGAAGCGCAGGTATTTTGCTAGTATATATATATATATATATATATATATCTATTATATAAAAAATCCTTCAATGATACAAGACTCTTTGGAGACAAGACTTTTTGGAAGAGATTTTTTCAAGTCCCGCGAGACTAGACTTTTGCCTTGAGATTTTTTCCTGTCACACCCTCCTCTCAAACATTTTCAAACAAGACCATGGTCCTCTCACCTCTCATTCGTGTGAATGATTTTGTCAGACACACTTCCTGTGCTCTCATCTCTTATAAATTTAAAGTTCCCAATTAAAGAAGCTTCCAAATCTTATTGAAGAATTTCATCACAAATGGTTATCAACAGAAAAAATGAGTACATGGGAAATCCTAGCAGCGAGAAATGAGGAAGTCAAATGAATTAATGCCAAAAATGACGATTGGTTACATGGCAAATTGGTTAAATATGTATCAATATACTATGCTGAAACAGTTGGTGATGATCATGCAGAAGATGAAAACAACAACTTACAATATCCCGAAGAGTATCTACAGCACTAACTACATTATCTACTGATATCTACTGTATCTACATTAACACTATCCAGTCTTCCACTGCACGAATTACTGTAGAAAGAAGAATGTATCCAAGAAAACAGTGGTGGGCCATGCATTTCACACCTAGGCCTTCAGTAGTGCTCCGTCTGAATCAACCCGCCCCTCAAAAACTAATTTATGGTTATAAAAACCATCTTAATATGCAGAAATACAGTATAAAGAGCCGTTGCATCGCAGATAGATAACTCCTGTAGCCACAATAAATGCCTTTATTGAGTAGACAAACCAGGGGTGAACAAGTTCCTTTCTACTGCAGTTACAGTCGCGACACAAATAAGAAACATCCATAATAACTCATAAACTTGCAATATTATTTAGGAAAATCGCAACATTTTACTCACCAAAAATTCGGATTATTTGTAAACAAAATCCATCCTCCTCTCTTTCCTCAAAAACAGTTCAATTACTCTGTCGTTCAGATTATCCATGCGCTTCAGTTCCATCACGAAGTCCCTTTCTATCGCCATCGAAGCTAATGCTGAAAGTCGAACCTGCCCTGTCATATTTCTGGCATAAGTTTTAATTCGCTTTAGGGCTGAAAATGTCCGCTCGACAGAAGCAGTGGACACGGGAATGGTCACCACCAAACATACCAATGTGTACAGCTACCCCATGCTCTCATTCAGATTTTTCTGATGAAGGAAATCAAGGAGATCAGTGGCAGATTTTCCTGCAAAATCATCCATGGCATACATTACAGTCAGTTCTGTTTATAGCCGAGACAGATCAAAAAGTGCTCCGTGGCTCTGTGTTAAACTGGAGAAGGCTGCATGCGGGAAATTTTTCTTGTATTCCCGAAACTTCTGGGGGTCGAGGAGGGGTCCATCACGAAGTCCCTTTCTATTGCCATCGAAGCTAATGCTGAAAGTCGAACCACCCCTGTCGTATTTCTGGCATAAGTTTTAATTCGCTTTAGGGCTGAAAATGTCCGCTCGACAGAAGCAGTGGACATGGGAATGGTCACCGCCAAACATACCAATGTGTACAGTTGCCCCATGCTCCATGCCCCATTTTTCTGATGAAGGAAATCAAGGAGATCAGTGGGAGATGTTCCTGCAAAATCATCCATGACATACTTACACCATCCTGTCCAATCAACGGGTCTGAATACAGTGACGTTGCTGTACGCCTGCTAGAGGGCCCTAGTAACACTAACTCAAAATCTGATTGGTTAAAGCAACAGTTTAATCAACATTTATTTTGTGTTAGAGAGCTTGCAGAATGGATAGTGAAGGCCTCCGGGCAGACTTCATTGACTTTGACCCTGCCTGGCAACAAATGATGCCTGAAATGTGATTGGTTAAATGCTTTAATATGAAAATACATGTCTGGAAGCAGCACAACCATCGGAAAAGCTATGAAAGGAAGCGGACAGACTATTTGGAATTATTTAATAAGTATTCATGGACAAAATATAATTAACATCAGTTTGTGATTCAGACATTTTTTTAGGCCAGCAGAGAAGGCCTTGCAGGCCCTGACGGTCTGCCACTGACATCTTCCGCAGACCACATTAAACAATAATGGAAATCTTGACATTCCATTTGTATTAAAATGTTAACAGTTTCCCATTAGAAGAGCTTTTGAAAAGACAATTAACAAATCTCAGAGCCAAACATTCGAAAAAGTCATTTTATTTAATAGAGATAAAGAAACAAAATTCAGTCACGGGCAGTTATATGTTGCATTGATGTATATTTTACAATTCCCATGAAAATTAAAAACTGTTTAAATTGTATATCTGCATCCCCAAACGCGAGTAGAACCGCTAAGTGGCTAGCGCTTAGCGCAGACCTGGGGGTTGGTGAGTGCAGCGAGAAGGGGGCAAAGCCCCCTAGTGTATATATATATACACTATATTACTATATATATATATATATATATACTATATATATATATATTACTGTATGGGCGGCACGGTGGCGCAGTGGGTAGTGCTGCTGCCTCGCAGTTGGGAGATCTGGGGACCTGGGTTCGATTCCCGGGTCCTCCCTGCGTGGAGTTTGCATGTTCTCCCTGTGTCTGCGTGGGTTTCCTCCGGGCACTCCGGTTTCCTCCCACAGTCCAAATACATGCAGGTTAGGTGGATTGGCGATTCTAAATTGGCCCTAGTGTGTGCTTGGTGTGTGGGTGTGTTTGTGTGTGTCCTGCGGTGGGTTGGCACCCTGCCCAGGATTGTTTCCTGCCTTGTGCCCTGTGTTGGCTGGGATTGGCTCCAGCAGACCCCTGTGACCCTGTGTTTGGATTCAGTGGGTTGGAAAATGGATGGATGGATGGATGTATTATTTGAGGTGGGCTTCTAGTGAGTCAAAAAAAAAGAGAAAGTTCAGTTAGTGTAGAAGGATAGTTTCACCTTTTTATTTTACTGGCTCAGAACCAAAACAACAGGCTTGGAGTGGGGTGTGAGGAGTGGTGGGGGTATGAAGGAAAAGAAGTAAACAAAGCTTGCCAGCCTCTATTATATATACAATCTACCAGTGCCCTCTGCGTTCTTCAGACTGTTAAAATATTTAATAATTTGTTCTTGCCTTGTACCCAGTGTTCCAGTTTTCTGACACTTTCTATTGGACTAAATGGGTTTAAAAAACAAATGAACATATTTGAAAGTGAAGAAAAATGACTGGAAACAATTAATAAAATATGAAGCACAGGCCTTTTTTGTTACAACTGCAGCAAACAATAAAAATATAGAGCAATATTAGTGTATAGTTTGTCATTCTCATGATGTTGTCAGTAATTTGACTGCTTTGTATATCTAAGAGATTGCTGAAAAAATAGTAAGTTAAACAAAAAAGACACACCTACACAATACTCCAAAGTGAACTTTGCTTGCTGCAAGCAATCCACGCAGAGAGTGGGGCTGAAATGATCCCGCCATGAAGCATCAATCCCAGGCACCAATTATTATAATTACAAACAAACATTTCATTTGCACCTGAGTGCTTTATATAGATAATAAATATGCAATTTGATAAACTGCTTGTTGACTTCTTACTGGGAAAATAAGTCATTTAAATAAGTTTTACTGAGCCGTTGTAAAGGTGCCTTTGTACTGTGCAATAACAAAATAAATAAAATGAAACAATAAGGACGCAATCCAATTCTCCTGCCTGCAGGTTATGACTATGCGTGAGATAGCAGCTCATGCTGCGCGCATGAGGATGGAGTGACCACAAGCTGTTCATGCCTTTTAGGAAATCAAATGGTTTTTGATTGCAGGAGCATTCTTCAGTTCCTCCTGTTTGTGATTACACTCTTTTTTCTTTTTTGTTATCGTTTTCTCTCAGAGCGGGAAACATGCTGTAAAACCAAATTAACTGTATATATATATATATATATATATATATATTATATATATATATATATATATATATATATATATATATATATATATATATATATATATATATATATATATATATATATATATATATATATATACATACATAGAGAGAGAGAGAGAGAGAGAGAGAGAGAGTATTTTTTATATATATATATAATTTTATCCTTGAATCAGTGATGGAAGTGAAAATCATTTATGCGTGCCTTAAATGAGTCAACCTGAATTCAAACAATATACAAACTTTCTCATGAAACAGCTCAGGATCAAGGCAACAGCCTTGGGCAGGGGGTGTCCCAGTGGTTAGTGCCACTGCCTCACAGCTGTAGGAACCAGAGTTTGATTTAAAGTGTAGGCACTGCTTGTGTGAAGTGGTTTGCATGTTCTTCCCATGCAAACTTGGTGCATATCTGGCTAACCGACATCTCCAGTGGACTGGTGAACATGCAAACAAGGCCCAATTTAGTGACACCAATTAACTTAATTGCCGTTTTTGGACTGTGGGGGGCAATCAGAGCACCGGGGGAAACACACATGTACACACAAAGAACATGCATACTCCACGCAGGAAACTTATATGACACAAACAAATTAAATATTGTAAATCTTATTACCACATGATGTATATAGCATTATTTTTACCCCAGTATGACAAGACTGTGGTGGTAGCTAGAAAAATGAAATCATAGAATGGAGGACAGAATGATGCGTGTGCCCTTCCAGGAGCATGAACAATGCATGAACATGGTAAAGATATGACGTTAGATAGAAGTCTCCCATTTTGCTATATTAATTCTGTTATCTTTGTGCTTGCTCGAGACAAGACATGCTGTATTTATTGTAAGAGTGTGTTTCGATTGTAGATTACGTAGGTTTGTACAGTCTCCTTTAAAATGACCCATGAAGGACTTGTAAAACAGCAGCCTATTGCAAGTGGTTCTGTGTAATGTGCATTTCAGCAAGCTGACAGAGATGGGAGAGATTCATACCTGGTGGCATGGATCGTGGACTGTCTAACGGACAGACCTCAGTATGTGCGTCTCAGGAACTGCAGGTCTGACATTGTGGTCAGCAACAGAGGAGCGCCGCAGGGGATTGTACTTTCTCCGGTCCTGTTCAGCCTATATACATCGGACTTCCAATACAACTCGGAGTCCTGCCACATGCAAAAGTTCGCTGACGTAACTTTAACATTATTCAAAGTTATTGTCTGTTTTTACCTGCATTTTTATTACTCTTTAATTTAATATTGTTTTTGTATCAGTATGCTGCTGCTGGAGTATGTGAATTTCCCCTTGGGATTAATAAAGTATCTATCTATCTATCTATCTATCTATCTATCTATCTATCTATCTATCTATCTATCTATCTATCTATCTATCTATCTATCTATCTATCTATCTATCTATCTATCTATCTATCTATCTATCTATCTATCTATCTATCTATCTAATTGGGGAAAAAGTGGCCTACTACTGGCTTCTGAAGGCTAATGCATCACAACTAACTAATGCTGTACCCTAAAGCGTTTGTACTTACACTATGGATTGCGACCAATTTTTGATCACATATTATCTGATTTTGGGTTGAGCAGAGTCATGATTCACAATTGTAATCACTGGAAAAGACTGGAGTATGGTTTGTGGAGTGTCTTGCAATGGTATGCTGTATTTTTAGCGAACACCACCACTTTGCCATGACTTGTGTCTGTGATTCTTCAATGGGGATGACTGTCGATGGTGAATATGGGTCACGAAGACACAAAAAAGTCAAAATTGGGTCGCAAAAAAAAAGTTTAAGACTCACTGCCCTAGAGGATTTTACCAACATGTCCGATCATACAGACGGAAATCCTCAATAGTCAATACAACGATTATCACAAAACACAGACTGAGGTCAACATCTTACAGGGCACAGTTGTTTGCATCTGAACTGATGGAAAACAATTTTCAGCACAGCCTTTAAAACAATTCTTTAATACTGTAACTATCTCCAGTAACATAAAACAACTAAAACCCTCCAAGTGTAATATAGCATTTCTTTTTCTTATTCTTTTATCACTAATGAAGCTCTTAATGACATTGCCACTAAGAACAGGTGACTTTTTCATGTTCATCCCTGTAGGAACAGCGTCCTAATAAATACACCTATTGATTTTGTTTACGCATTATTCCTTATCAGAGCCATAGGAAGCGGCATCCTATTGTAGCAGCAACATCAGGATGACAAGAACCAACCCAGGATCGGACTTCAGTCTGTCATAGCAGGTACTCAAGCATATATGGAAGGAAAATAGAGGAAAATCCCATCAGCAAATTCTAAAGTGAAACCATGTAAAATTATAAAGTAATAGTATGATAGATGAAAAGGCTCCAAATATGTATGTTTATATGAATAACTGTGACAGCTAAACACAAAGGGATACAATTTGAAAATACACAAGACCTGGGTTCAAGTCTGCAAGACTTAAAGTGAACATAAGAACATTAGAAATTTGACATGCGAGAGGAGACCATTCAGTTCATTAAGCTCGTTTCCTTAGCTTTTTGCTAATTGTCCCAATATGTGTGTTACTGAAGCAGACACAGTTGACTTTATCAAGACGAGATACTCAGCGAGCATTGCTGTTGGTGAACTAAAGGAAGTTAATTTTTTCCTGTCATTAACGAACTTTACATTCTTAATGTATCTATATTTTGAGAAAGTGCACTTCATTTAAAGGTATTTTGTTGAAGGTTTTCAGTTTTCCTCACAAAATGATCTCTTTTTTCACTCTCTCTCTCATCTGTTTCTTACCTAATCATCCTCGGATGATGATAAGGACCTCCAGTTCCCACTTTTCACACTCACTCTGGTGACATTTGTAAGAGAATATAATATGTGTCACAGAATCTCTTGAGCTGCTGTTCAAACATAAATGTTAGCGTTCCTTATTTTAAATGTCATGTATTCAGCCTCCAGAAAAGTACAAATATTGCCACATCAGGTCTTTTTTTAATTCTATCTTTCTGCCAGTGACCAATCAGCACATCGTGCCACTCAGTGGGAGCGCCTACTGCAATTTCAGTTTTTTTTTTTTTTTGCTAGCCCTCCCCAACCTTTTCTTTTTATAATTAAGCCTGTTGTTTCAGATGACTCACTTTAATGAAATGTGAGAAACGTTCTGTTTGTAAAATGCTAAGTTTGTCAAAATCAAAAAGCACACCCACCTGGTAAAGAAGGCCATGGGCTCCCTTGCCAAATCTGTCCTGCTGTACTTCTGCTTTTCCTTTTTGTCATTTGCGATTCCATCTTCAAATCGGGACCCAGCATCTCACTCTTAGAGTCAAAATCTTCTAGGATTGTGGTTATTAACCCTTCAATGGTCTTCTTAAAAAATTATTTGACCAAATTTAACAAGCCTTTCTCCGAAATGACCAGTTAAATCCATTGCACAATGTCCCCAAAGACACTGCTAATCTCAAACTCCACACATTAAGTATCAAAAACTTCAGAATACCCACCCTGGCTTCAGTCCCATCACTTTTTCACATTTTGTTATGTTACAGTCTTAGGCCGTATTCATTTTTTCATCCATTAAACTATACTCAATACCACAGCATGATAAAGTGAAAAATTGCAAATCTATTAAAAATAAAAAAATGAAATTTCACATTGACACAAGCATTCTGACCTTTTGCTGTGACACTTGAAAGTTGACTCAGGTGTATCCAACTCTGTTAGTCATCGTGGAGATGTTTCAACACCTTGTTTGAAGTCTACGTGTGGTCAATTCAATTGATTGCACATGATTAGGAAATGCTCAGATCTGTCTATAGAAGGTCCTACAGCTGACAATGTGTATCAGAGCAAAAAACAAACCAGGAGGTTGAAGGAATAGCCTGCAGGGCTTAGAGACAAGATTGTGTTGAGGCAAGACTACAAGAAAATTCTGCACCATTGAAGGTTTCCAAGAGCAAAGTGGCCACTATAATATGTAAATGGAATACATTTGGAATAACTACTATTCTTTCTAGAGCTGGATGTTTGGTCATACTGATCAATGGAGGGCCTTGGTAATTGAGGTGACCAACAACCCTATGGTGAGGGAGGTGACCAACAACCCAATGGTCACTCTGGCTGAGCTCAGGAGAGTCTGTGTGGAAATGGGAGAAACACCAAACGACAATAGAACACAACACTAAACGGGGCTTAATATCAAAGTGGTAAGATAATACATGAAAGCCCACTTGGAGTTTTCAAAAAAGGTACGTAAAGCACTCCCAGACTATCAGAAACAAGATTCTGTGGTCTTATTAAATACATTTTGAACTAATTGGACAATGTCTGGGAGAAACCAGGCACCACTCATCACCTGTGCAATACCATCCCAACAGTGATGTACATTGGTGGCAACATCATTCTGTTGGGTTGTTTTCAGAAGCAGGAACTGGGACACTAGACAGAGATGAGGGAAAGCTGAATGGAGAAAAGTACAGTGATATCCTTAAAGAAAACCTGCTCCAGAGTGTTCTGAACTTCAGACTGGACTGAAGATTTGCATTTTAACAGAACAATGACCCAAAAACCAAGAAAAGACAGCACAAGAGTGGCTTGGGGACAAGTCTGAGAGTGTCCATGAGTGGCCCAGCCAAAGCTTTGACTTGAACCCAATTGGACATCTCTGGAGGATCTTGAAAATAGCTGTCTGCCGGTGGTCTCCATCCATCCATCAATCTGCCCAGGAAATGCTCAAATCCAGATGTGGTTGCTTCATAACCTAGAAGACTCCAGGCTGCAATCGTTGTAAAAGGTACTTCAACTAAGTACTGGGTAGAAGATCTGAATACTTGTGTCAATGTGATATTTTGTTTTATTATATTTCATACATTAGGAAAAATTTCTAAAATCCTGTTTTCACTTTGTCATTATGGGGTTTTTCTAATGGCACTCTGATTATGGTGATTTTACCAGATAAATTAGTGTGAGGGCTATGGTGTTCTGATGCCAAGCTTCTTGCTCTTGCTCCTCTTATTCAAGCCACCATTTAACTATTTACAATTCATTGTCTCCTTATGTCAGTTCATTTTTAAGAACATGGGATGACAGACCAAACATCACACAGACAGTTAAAGGGCAATCTTTTAAAGTAAATCTACATGTTGGAAAAAGTCTTGGTGATTTTTTTGACAGACTGTATTATATAGCCAGAAAAACTGTCATACAGTATTATGGAAGCAAGGTTACACCATTATGAGATAAGTTTACTTTAGTATAAAATGCTAAATAGAAAACATACAGAAAAAGTGGACCATAGTATGATTACAGTACATATCTAAAATTAACAACATGTATCACATACTAAACATTGAGAAGCCCATATAATCGGATTTTGGGTCACAGTGGAGATAAAATAAATCCCAGCAGCACTGCATGCAAGACACAAAGCAGACCTGGGACATAAATTATAAAACTTTGCATGGATTTGTGAGTGAAAATGTTTGCATGCCAAAAGCGCAGGAAAATGTGTATGGCAAAAAATAAATTAGCTTTTTAAAACTTGCCATTCACACATTTCTAAACAATTTACCATTTATAAATCACAATCACCTTGTAAATAAGCATACATGAATGCTTCTCGATTGCTGCTCTGTAACATCCATATATGGAGCATGCTAATGAACCTCATATATATGCCATCATGATGCTGCAGAACTTCACTAGATGGTAGAACAGCTCCCACCTGGCATGTCAAAACTCCACCTCCTGCATTCAAGAGCATCTGGCTGTGCTCTGCAACTGAAAGCACAAGATCATGTGCAGCATTATGGTGCCTTTCCTCTGCACTCTGGGGTTCCAGGAAAGGTGTAAGGTGACGTGATTGCTGTTACAATGAATAGCACATCCAATATGAAACACTGAGGGTTCAGCCAGTTACCTTACTATCAAGCCAGCCACAACATTCAGCTCCACCACTTTCAGAACCATCATGTCTGTCAAAGCCACTTTGCTTTGAAATAAATGAATCACGTGTTGACCCAGGTCATGAAGACATGATATTTGTTAATCTCATCTTGGAGGACTTATGCATTAATGGAATGTAACTGCTTATGATTAACAAAATAAACTTCATTACATCTAGATGTCCTTAATGTGAGTGCGGTAAAGTGCTCCGATTATGTTAGGAGAATCAGACACTGCTGCAAATTGCCTTTTTATGTTGGCAAAAAAAGTTATGTTTTATGTATTTGCACCCACACCATACAAAAACTGACTGTAGTGCCTCGCCAGTCAGTTAATGGCTTCTATCACAGTAGACTTGATGGAGTGAAACTTGGCTGAGATAATCATAACCTGTCAGCCAGTTTCTGGAGAAGTGACAACAAGTAGCCAATATAAACTGGCAAAAAAACATAAAAGTTGTTCAGTGCAGAAACATAGCATTGAACCTCTTAAAAGGGAGCTAAAGTGCAGTCAATGCATAATATTCATTGTTTTTGAGGTGTAAAATGTTTGTCAAGTCAACGCACATTATAAAAATGGTCAAGAGATATGAATTATTATACAGTATGTGTGAGTCATCATGTTTGGCTGCCTTTGATCAAGGATGGTGCCATTTCCCAGTTTTTCCGAAATATTCCATACACATGGGTCAGAGCTGCTGTAAATATAGGCATGTTCCCCTGTGAAGTTTTCTTTTATAAATCCCATTCTTTCCATGGAAAGTTGCGTGTGCATATTTCAAGCCTCTTTTTGTGCGTATGCAACTTTTATAAACAAAGGTACCGGTCCTTTGCAGGGTTCCCTCATACAGGGCCAATCTGGAATCCCTTCTGGGCCTAACCTGCATATGGTTCAGGATGAGGGGAAAAACTCACAGACGCTGGGAGAATGTAGAAACTGAAACAGAACAATGATAATACATAAAGAATATATTTCTAATATACTGTAATACATTTCAGAAAGAAGCTCAAGAATGTGGTCAATGGGCTATTAATTGGGAATGTATTAAAAATAACACAACCCAAGTGCAAAACTGTGCACAGTATTCCAGGCAAGGCCTCACCAGTGCATTATTAAATGCAATGCATTCTGTTAGCCTTCTTAATGACTTCTGAACACTGTCTGGAAGCTGATAGTGCAGAGTCTACTGTGACTTCTAAATCCATTTCATTAGGCGTCCTTTCGTTTTTCAGACCTCCAATTGTGTATATAAACTTAATGTTTTTACTTCCTACATGTAACACTTTACATTTACTTACAATAAACTTAATCTGCCAGGCTGTCCAAGCTTGTATACTCTCCAAGTCCCCCTGTAATGATTCAGTGGATTCTCGATTATCTCCCTATCCACCTTGCTTTTGTATTATCTGCAAACTTAACCAGCTTGTTACCTATATCCCTATCCAAATCATTTATATATATATTAAAAATAGCAGCAGCCCTTGCACTGACCCCTGTGGAACACCACTATTAACATCAGCCAGTTCTGATTAGGTTCCTTGCACCATCATCCTCTGTTTCCTGTGTCTGAGCCAGTACAGCACTCATCTACAAAAATCACCCTGAACTCCCACTTCCTTTAGTTTGATACCCAACTTCTCATATGGCACCTTATCAAATGCTTAATGAAAGTCAAGACAAATAATATCATATGCCCCACTTTGATCATATCCTTTTGTTGTTTCCTCATAGAATCCCAGCATGTTAGTAAAACATGACCTCCCTCTTCTGAACCCAGGGTGGATGTTCAGTAAAACTAATGTTTTTACCATGTGTTGCTCAATCCTATCCTTAATTCCTTTCATTAATTTACCTTTAATGCACGTTAAGCTTACTGGCCTATAGTTGCTTTGATCTGCTCGGTCACCCCTTTCATATTACAAGATAATATTTTCCATTTTCCAGTCCTTCGGAATTTTCCCAATCTGCAGTAACTTCTTAAAGATGTGTCAAAGGTTTAAATTTGTACTCTCTATCCTCCTTAAGACCTCAAAGATAAATATCTGGTCCAGATAAATATCTGCCGTGCATAGAATTCACACTAAAACAAGCCGTATGGACAAAAGAGGCAATGTGCGTACGCACAAAAAAATTCAGATGCACAAAACTGTACGTAAGCCAACTTCCATGCACTTTCACTCCATAAATCTCAGTCAGCATGAAATGTAAAGCACAATGCATGCGCCTGCCACCCCACCCTGACTCCTCCGAAGATATAACTCCCCTTTGAATATGTAAATCAATATAAATAGCCCCTTAACCCCTTGTAGACGATTGTCGCGAAATCGCTTCAAACCGCTTCCAGCCTGAATGCAGCTGAGGTGGCGTATGTATTCCACCAATGCCAGGATCATATTTGAAGCTCTGGTCATGCCATCCATCAGTCATAGTGGAAACTGCATCCACCTGATGGAAGCAAAGGGTTGGTGTGGCTATTAATTTGGCTATTAATTTCGAGAAATTGTCCAAATTTGAGATAAGTTGTGCTATGATAAAAATATGTACCAGCTTATTGTTTGCTTGTGTGCTATATTCAAATGAACAATCTCCACTTAATTTCAACAGAGTGTAATTGCAGACCACAGTACCTAAGAGGTCAGCTATGTAATGCCCCAACATCACAAAACGCCCTCAACATCAGTCACATAACACCCATCGCATTAGACTATGGTTAACATTAGGGGCTCTTTACCCTATGGTTAAGATTAGGGTTGTAGGAGGGTTATCTCAGTCAAAGGGCATTTTGTGACTGACATAAGCATTACCTGACCTATGTCATTGGTATTGCAGGCTGCAGCTAGACCCTTCTCCTTAATTTAACATCTGCTTGATAATAAAAACTCAAAAGTATTTCTTTTTTTATATAATGTAAATAAAGTTAGGCAACAAAGGATTACGTTCAGCGTTTTGTAAAAAAACAATGGCAAAAGCCCAGCGAAAAAAGAAGAATTTCAGCAAATGCGAAGTGGAGGCAGGGAAAACGTACTATTTCTTGGCTTAAGCAGTGTTATAAACAACAAAAGGAAGTTGATTGAGTGATACAGAGTGGTGGAGACATTTGAAAATTCAAGTTCAGAAAGTCGCACAGTGCCTGAAATAAAAAAGATGTGGCCAGATATCAAAGTCGCCATGAAAAGGCGAGTCGTAGCCCATCATCTGAGTGTTATATAGAAGCGTATTAGGGTACAGAGAAAAAACAAATAGGGACACAGTGAAGAAAAAAAGGTCAAATTGTAGGCTTTCATCTCAAAATATCCACTTTAATCTTGTAGTTTATTTTATCAACAAAGTAGAATGTCGAAATCTTCATCTTAAAATTAATGCTTGATATACAAGAGTTTCTCAAATGCCTTTGTAACTAAAGTAGCATGTTAAATGCTTCAAATTCTGTGTGTTCTATAAGTGTGAATCACTTTGTGCTTCTTAAACAGGTTTTCTCTTTCATAGACAGGAGTGCATAGGCACTGATCTTCACACAGAATACATTACATTCATGATATTACAGCTCTCTGAACATTTTAGAATACTAAGATATATACTTGATATCATTTTCATGATGAAATGCAATAAAGCATGTATTAAACCTGGGTGCACGGTGGCGCAGTGGTAGTGATGAGCTGAAGCCACATTCAGGGATTGTTCTTGCCTTCCGCAAGATGCTTGCTGGGACTTGTGTGGCCCTCAAGGAAATAATTTATTGCAGCAGTACTGTCTCTGTCAAATGTACCAACCCCAGTTCCTGTCCTTCCATTTTCATTCTCCACATAACCAATCGCCACACAATGAGCTCTGTAATAAATGTCACACCAGGTGTAAGCTTAGTACTCCAACTCTTCAAAACTTTTAAGAAACATTGAACAATCTTCATAATACATGCTTAACTATTCTATCCATCTATCCATCCAGGGTCACGTCAGTCCCAGCAAACATATAACATGAGGCAGGAACAATCCCTGAATGGGGTGCCATTCATCGCTACTGCTGCGCCATTGCGCCCCCACATATTTAATTATTACATTATTTAAATGAAGTTAATTTATCTGTATAATGTAATATACATACTTTAATGTATTTCGTCTTAAAAATGATATCAAGTATACATCCTAGTATTCTAACAACACAGAGCTCCAAGAGGATAGCTCTAGGAAATCTAAACTGACTTAGAAGCCAGTCATCCTCATCTGTATATATGCACTTTAAAGTCTCCCACCCGTGCACCCAGAAGGCAACACATCGCATGAGACTCTCTCTCTCTGGACCAAGCCTGCACTTCAACCACCTTAATGACTGAATCCCCAAATATCACTACTTCTCTCTTTGCTGGGAACTGGTTTTGAAGTGGCCAGTTGGGGCTCATCATGCCTGCCTACAACTTCATAATCTTCAGAGACACCATTAAGCTCTGCCAGGACATGAAAATGGTTTGACGCTACCAGTTATGGGGTTCAAGCCCTTGGACAGGGTGCAACCTTTACCTTGAAACTATGACCCACCTACAGTATCTCTGCCCATCTGGTCTGGAATTTCCTTCAGCACCACTTTAGGGGTGCACACTATCTCTCTAAAGGACACGTGGGCCAGGTCTTCCAATTCTCTACTACAACACAGGCCAGCTAGCATCTCCTCCAGTTCAGCGACCCTGAGCTCGAGGTATTGGATCAGCTGGAGATGTTGACCTAATAGAAGGTTGGCTCATCCAGGCCACCCTCTAAAAAGTCCAACATCCAATATGACTTGTCTTGCACTGGCCTCATTATTAAAATTTGACTTTGGATTACCAAAACTGCTTGTTTTTAAAGTTTTTTTAATTACATCATTTATAACTTAAATGGTAAAACTAAAATAAAATTTAAGCCAAAAAAGTTAGATTAAGGAACTGCTACTACAGTTGTTTTACACTTTCTGACCCCTTCAGCTGCTGTAATATTCACACCCTCGACTGCATGCTCTTTGTCTTTTTATGAAGTGAACTTTACTTTTCTTTGTCTGCTCTCCTAACCTTGCATTCCTCTTATTCCCTACTTGAAAACTCACAACTCCCACCATTTGTATTCCTTCATATTAATGAAACTTTATACTGCTGCTCTCTTAAATGCTCTACTTTCCTGACCGCTAAGAACTGTTTAATCTAGAAAAACACTCTTACTGAATCTCCACTGCTAGTTAATTCCTTACTGTCTTGTCTGCTCCAACAATCACTTGTGCCTGATCAGATGCCTGCTTACATACTTCATAGCCCTTCTCTTTACTGCTTTGAAGTCAGCTATTGCCTTTTTTCCCAGTAAGGAAATGTTGTTTCTATTACTACTACGACGCTTACAAAGATGCCGGTGTCAGCTACTGCTGCTTACTACCCTGCCTTGACAACCTTACAAATAAAATACAAATAAAAAGTACAAGCACAAGTAACAAGCAACTTTTCCAAATGCTCCCCCAAACACTCAGATGTTTTTGCACCTGTATGGGTGAAAAAAAAACAAAAAAACCTTCCAAACAGAGAAAAAGATTTAAAAATTCCCACATGGCTCCCACACAAAGTTTTTAGGAGTCTCAGTCTCCAATGAGATAACACCTCTGCAATTGAATTATAGTGGATTTAATTTGACTTTTTGGATACTGATTAACAGAAAAGACTCTTTAATGTCAAAGTGAAAACAAATCTCTGCAAAGGGGTCCAAATTAATTACAAATATGAAACATAGTACTTACCCCCTTCAGGTCAGTGTTCAGTAGTTGCTCCTTTAGCAGCCCTGACAGCCTTGAGTCTGTGTGCACACGTCTCTGTCAGCTTTGAACATCTGGACGCTGCAATTTTTCTCCATTCTTCTTGGCAAAACTGCTCAAACTCTGTCAGGCTGCATGAGGATTATGAGTGAACAGCCTTTTCCAATTGTTGTCCCATGGATGGAGATTTATACTCTGACTCGCCCACTCTTGAGATTAGCATTGTTTTTTTTAAGTTATTCCTGTGAAGCTTTGGCTTTTTGCTTGGGGTTGTTGTATTGCTAGCAAAAAAATCTTCTCACGAGACACACATTTCTTGTAGACTGCATTAGATAGATAGATAGATAGATAGATAGATAGATAGATAGATAGATAGATAGATAGATAGATAGATAGATAGATAGATAGATAGATAGATAGATAGATAGATAGATAAGATAGATAGATAGAAAGATAGATAGATAGATAGATAGCAGCATATTGATAAAAAAACAATATTAAATTAAAGAGTGATAAAAATGCAGGTATAACGGACAATAACTTTGTATAATGTTAACGTTCACCCCCCCCCCCCCCACCCCCGGGTCGAATTGAAGAGTCGCATAGTGTGGGGGAGGAACGATCTCCTCAGTCTGTCAGTGGAGCAGGACAGTGACAGCAGTCTGCCGCTGAAGCTGCTCCTCTGTCTGGAGATGACACTGTTTAGTGGATGCAGTGGATTCTCCATGATTGACATGAGCCTGCTCAGCGCCCATCGCTCTGCCACAGATGTCGAACTGTCCAGCTCCGTGCCTACAATAGAGCCTGCCTTCCTCACCAATTTGTCCAGGCGTGAGGCGTCCCTCTTCTTTATGCTGCCTCCCTAGCACACTACTGCTTAGAAGAGTGCGCTCGCCACAACCGTCTGATAGAACATCTGCAGCATCTTATTGCAGATGTTGAAAGACACCAGCCTTCTAAGAAAGTATAGTCGGCTCTGTCCTCTCTTGCACAGAGCATCAGTATTGGCAGTCCAGTCCAATTTATCATCCAGGTGCACTCCCAGGTATTTATAGGTCTGCACCCTCTGCACACAGTCACCTCTGATGATCACGGGGTCCATGAGGGGCTTGGTCCTCCTAAAATCCACCACCAGCTCCTTGGTTTTGCTGGTGTTCAGTTGTAGGTGGTTTGAGTCGCACCATTTAACAAAGTCCTTGGTTAGGTTCCTATACTCCTCCTCCTGCCCACTCCTGATGCAGCCCATGATAGCAGTGTCATCAGCGAACATTTGCACGTGGCAGGATGAATTGGAAGTCCAATGTATATAGGCTGAACAGGACCGGAGAAAGTACAATCCCCTGTGGCACTCCTGTGTTGCTGACCACAATGTCAGACCTGCAGTTCCCGAGACGCACATACTGAGGTCTGTCTGTAAGATAGTCCACGATCCATGCCACCAGGTATGAATCTGCTCCCATCTCTGTCAGCTTGTCCCTAAGGATCAGAGGTTGGATGGTGTTGAAGGTGCTAGAGAAGTCCAGAAACATAATTCTTACAGCACCACTGCCTCTGCCGGTGTAGCATATAGATGATGGCATCTTCCGCTCCCACTTTCTCCTGGTATGCAAATTGCAGAGGGTCAAGGGCGTGGCAGACCTGTGGCCTCAGGTGGTGAAGCAGCAGCCGCTCCATGGTCTTCATCACATGTGACGTCAGAGCGACAGGCCGGAAGTCGTTCAGCTCACTAGGACGTGATACCTTTGGGATGGGGGTGATGCAAGATTCCAAAGTAGTAAAAAGTTAGTAAAAAATTAGGTCTTTGTCCAGGATTTCCCTCTATGTTGCTGCATTCATTTACCCTCCACCCTCGCAAACCATTCAGGGCCTATTGCAGAGAAACAGCCCCACAGCATGATGCTGCCATCACTGTACTTCACAGTGGGCTTGGTGTGTTTTTGATAATATGCAGTCAGCAGTGTTTGAGTTTTGACAGACATGTTTAGTCTAACGGCCAAAAAGCTCAATTTTTGTCTTCTCGGATCACAGAACTTTCTTCCAGCAAACTTCAGAGTCTATTATGTGTCTTCTGGCAAACTCTAGTCAAGATGTCATGTGCATTTTTTATTCTTTGTCACTCTTTCATAAGGCTGCGACCGCCGACAACTTCAGTTGTTGTATGCACAGTCTCACCAAACTCACCCACTGTAGCATGTAACTCCTTTGGAGTTCTCAGTCTTCTTCGTGGCCTCCTTGACTAATCAATTTTGTGGACAGCCTGTTGTAGGCAGATGTGTAGATGTGCCACATCACTCTTTCCATTCCATACTCCATTTAACTGGACTCCACGGGCTATTCAGTAACTTGGGTATGTTTGTGTTTCCATCCTCTGACTGATGCTTTTCTATCACCTTTTGAGGGAGTTACTCGGAGTGTTCTTTTTGTATTGACTTTCCACAATACTGACTCACCACTAGTTTCTCTAGTTAGACTGTCCAGGTTCAGGTGCTTTTATACTACAGTCAGCTGAAACTCCATGACTACAGACAGATGATCTCCATTAAACTAATTATGTAACTTCTAAAGCCAATTGGCTGCCCCAGTTAGGACTTACTAGAGATGTGTCATTTTAATTTCTAATTAATTTACACCACTTTGCAGAGATCTGTTTTCACTTTGACATTAAAGAGTCTTTTTGTGTTGTAAAAAAGCCACATAAAATCCAATGTAATTCAATGATGTATAACAATAAAATGTAAATACATTTTTGAGGCATTGTAATGTGTTAATATTGAGCAAATCAACAGGTGTGAATGTAACACCTTCTGCTTAGAAAAATCACACAACACTTCTCTGTTTTTCTGTGATGGAAACTGGTAGACGCACAGTCAAATTTGTGACTCAGTCGCAACTCACATACTGATAGCAAGGTCGACAGCAGCAAAATAGCAAACCACCAGATTAAGGGTGTTGCAAATCCTTAGCTTGCAGCTTCACAAAAATGGTTTGGAAACAAACAAAAAAATGCAAACATGTGCTGAAAAACACATTATTTTGCTTCAGTCCACCATCCCGTCTCTAAAAGGAGCCTAGACATTTGATGACCCAGGAGGAAGTTGGCATAGACTGTCTTAAAAAGACTGGAATAGAGAGCCAAGCTGAACAAAAGCATTGGGAGCTGAATGGCACCAGAAGTCTTTTTGTCCTTGTCTTGTGAAGGTTCTTATACTTTATAAATGAATATTAGCCCCTGTTCTTCTGCCTTTTCAAAATTCTCTTTTGCATTTCTACTGCTTTCATAAGGGCAGGTTTGATTATTACCTGCATTTAAATTGAAGTAATTTATACATTTGCACATGGGATTTGAAATGAGATTTATAACATTTATGTTCTGACTGGGTGGGCAAACTATATAAAGCCAAGAATAAGTACTGGGGCACCAGCCAGGTTGCTCCGTTTAATTGGTACAACTGTAAATAGTAGAAAAAAATAAAGACAGCTTTTTCAGCCTGTTAGCTTTTAACAGATGCTAACAACAGGGCCGTCTTAATAGCATTATAGGTCCCCGGGCAAAGCAGTGCACTGGGGTCCCTACTTACACAACCCACTCAGCAAGTCACAACATACATAGATTAGCATGGGGCCCCCGAGCAACTGCCCAGCATGCCCATGCGTTAAGACAGTCCTGGCTAACAAGCTGAAGCTCTGTTCTCATTGAAGCAAAATGAGATACCACCTTCCTGGGGCCGCCAGCTTTTCTGATGTCAGAAAGGAAGGGCTGGAGCCTTCTCTGGGTGCTGTGGGCGGAACTAAGTGTCCTCCTTGGGTGTGTTTTCATAACTGCAGATGAAACAGAAGATACAGTTAGCAACAGCATCCCCACTCGACCGAAGTGGTACTGCTTACCTCAGCAGAGCCAGTAAGGTGATCCCCAGGTGAACAATGATTTTTAATTGAATGACCTGTAATATATAAATACCAAATGAAAAAGCTGAAGGTTGTTCTTAAACATTTTGACTACCATCTAGTCAATGACTACCAAAACAAAACCGATGGGCTAGCGGATTATTTTTAAAGGCAAATGTCAATAACTCACTTACAGTAATAATATATACAATTAATTAATTAAATTTATATAGAGTTTTTCAAACTACTCAAAGAGCTTTTCATAAACAGTTAGAAGCCACCTCAACAACCACCCATGTGTAGCATTCACCTGGATGATGCTACAGCAGCCATTCTTGTCCGTGCACTCACCACCCATTAGCTCTTAGGTGGTGAAGGGATGTGAAAGATAGTTAGCCAGTAGGGGACATGGGATGATAAGAGGGGACAAAATGACCAGACTGAGGTGGGCAATTTAGCTTGGACATTGGGAAACACACTACTCTTTTAAAAAAGATTCCCAGGAATCTTTTATGACCACACAGAGAGTCCAGTCCTCTGTTTTACATTTCATCCAAACACTAGTTTTAATGTAGTAAAGAGTACTCATACTTATAACAAAGCTTTCTTTCTTTCTTTCTTTCTTTCTTTCTTTCTTTCTTTCTTTCTTTCTTTCTTTCTTTCTTTCTTTCTTTCTTTCTTTCTTTCTTTCTTTCTTTCTATCTTTCTTTCTTTCTTTCCAGTGACCCCATTGAACTAGATTATTAAGCAGGCACTTCTCCAGATGCTACTAGAAAAATAAAAAGTATACACTTACAGAGATTTGAGTAGGAGGTGAATGATAATAAGGGATGAGGCTAACTTATAGTGAGGTCAGGCAAGAATCATTATACCAGAAAACTGTTCGACAAAACCAAAATGAAGTTCAAAAATCTGTGATCAAAAAAAACAGGACCAAAGACTAAGACCGAGACTAAGAAAACATTTTTTTAACCTAAACAATGAGAATGATGCACACGCAAGAGCTTTGTCTTTAGAATTATCTAAAAGCTTGAATGCTGATGGTATTGTGTTGTCATTTTAAATTGCGATTGTGCCATGAATTCATGTATCATGATTCTGGCAGTCACATGGATGGCATAAACAGCATGGCTGTGGTCGTGAAAAACAAATGTGAAACAGCAATACTTATGGCAAACTTTATTCTAATATTTCACCATTATGATGTCACTGCCTTAACAATAACATTAATTAACAACCAGAAAAACATTTTTCTGTTCAAAGATTATCAAAATTGAATCATAGCTGAAATCAAGACGGTATAAAACAAATCCAATCAAAAATACATTCAGTACACACTTCCAAAAGTGAGATGCATTAAATTAAAATTGACACCTAAAGCCTACCCATTAGTGTATTATTTTAATGATTATTTATCCATATGGGTGCACTCAATTAACATGCAGCTGTCATCACATTGTTACATGGAATGTTCTGTGCATTCATTATAGGTAAGAAACATATGGTCGTGACTTATGAATACATGAGTGCTGTTGTAATATTTAAAATAATACAAATATTCACTTCCTTTTGGCCTATTTCAGTCTTCCTAGATGTAGCTATAGATTATGAAAATTGCTTGTTACTTTTTAGTTTTAACTCATGAAGTGATTATCATGGAGGCCTCTGAGCTGTGGAAATTATATGATTAATGGCATTGGAATAACCAATTGCTATACTCTTTTGAAAGACTTCTGTGACATCCTGGAGTTTTTCTGCAAGTTTAAAAATTAATATTAAATCTGTATAAGGTATGTTATATTTACTGCGGCAGGTGAGTATCCCATCAGATTTAGGCACAAGGTATGAGCAATCTCAGGATGGGACGCCAATCCATCACAGGACGTCACATGCACACAGACCTCCACAGTCATGCTGGGCTGAAGTTGAGTACTGATACAGTATATCTAACATAACAACTGCATCTGAATGAAAGTACAAATTGCACTTTGCAGCTGTTTGGTAAATTGGTTTGTAAATTGAAATTATGACTTACTGTATTGTGTTTATATGACCAGAAATAAACTCTTAGCATACATTAGTCAGTCAGTCATTATCCAACCCGCTATAGCCTAACACAGGGTCACGGGGGTCTGCTGGAGCCAATCCCAGCCAACACAGGACGCAAGGCAGGAACAAATCCCCGGGCAGGGCGCCAGCCCACTGCAGGGCACACACACACACACACACACACATACACACACACACGCACACACACACACTATGGACAATTTAGGATCGCCGATGCACCTAACCTGCATGTCTTTGGACTGTGGGAGGAAACCGGAGCACCCAGAGGAAACCTACACAGACACGGGGAGAACATGCAAACTTCACTCAGGAAGGACCTGGGACGTGAACCCAGGTCTCCTTACTGCAAGGCAGCAGCACTACCACTGCCGCTCAGCATACATTATACCCCTGAAAATAAGAAGTTATTTTTCTACCAGGTAGATGAACCCCTGATTGCCCTGCTTAAGGTGAGGGTAATTTTTCCAGATATCAAAAACTTGGAATTTCCAAATGCAGTATAAAGTCCTCTTGCATTAGTAATTCATGCTTTAAAAAAAAAGATAAAATATAATTGCAACTAAGTAATTTGTTTTTCCAGTTTACTAAAAAAGTCAAGGCCATGTTGTTTTTCAACTAATGTATTCAGTTTGCTCTTTTAATAAATATATATTTAACACAATGAAATATTATCAAGAATATTATAAAGAATCAGACATCACAACTGTGCCACACGTGCTGCTTGGCCACGGTGGCTCAAGGCCTGCCAGACGGGGTGCTCTCTTGCTTCCCACTTGAAATCAACACCTCAGGCTGCTAGTGTTTGCCTGCAGGTCTTGTGATGCCTGCTGTTTGCAGTGTGTGGCTGTGATCTGAAGGTATGGCAGCTGACACCTGCTGGGTTCTCTATGTGTTCCTCCTGCTCCAGCTTAAAATTGTGCACTACATGTCTCACCATTGACACCTAGTGGTGGAATGCAGTACTACATCCACAAGCGATAGTCACTGGCAATCTTTGGTTTGGAAGAAAAGTCGTTTTTATTGAAAATGACAAATTCACTGCACCGCTCCATGACACACAGAGCACTTTAGAATATTTAATGTTCTTATTATTCTGTATGTATTATTCCCCTAGACTTTGCATGAGAGATTATTTTCCACCGTGCCTGTCTCCAGGAGAGCCTCACTGAATTAACATTTTTTAATAATATCCATGCCCTCGATTTTTTTTTATTTTGTTTGTTTAAGGATTACTTCTAATTTTACTAATTTGTTTTTATTTAATATTCTTTATCACCTTGGTAGAGTGAGTGAAAGACTGAAATAAACCAGTCCCTATTTTGCATGGTACCCCTCACTATGAACTTTATTATAAAGACACATAACAACATGCATCTTCCTTTGTGCTACAGTGCTGATTGGGCACTGTGGGACAAGGTCTGCCAGAAAAGGTATTTCAGACTTGCAATTTTGTAGGAAAGAAAAATGTACAGGAGGCAGCTTGATCTAGATTAAGTACAGCAGAATTGAAATAAAAAGAGTGATAAGAACAGAAGAAATCTCATCTCGCTCAATATGTGGCCATGAGCAAGACTATCAATCTGTATCTCTGTAACACAAACAGAATTTCAGACACCATACAAGTGTTATTCTTTACATTGCTATGAATAATTCTAGTTTTTAACCACTTATGCAGAGTCACGTGCGTGCACTTGGGAGGCAGCTTAAGGGCTCTGGTGATGGTAGTTACCCACCGAGCCAGGGGCTGGCGCTGTGTGCTGATGCCTTCTCTTTACCCCCATCTGCAGAACGGAAGATTTATGGCCATCCCATTGCTGATGTCACTTCTGTTGTCCGTCCCTCCTGGATCTGCCCATTCCAGCCTGGAACCCAGAAGATTGGAAGTTCGGCCATGTTTGGGTTACTTCTCTATTGGACTCTCTGTATGAAAAGACAACTTTATACAAAGATCCTTTAACCTTCCATTTATTGTGATTGTACGGGGTCATTAGATGTGTCCCATACCTTTTTCATGTCTTCTTCTTGTACAAAAGACTGGATGCAGTTCAGGTGCCATCTCATATTAGGATGCCAGTCCATCACTCAGGCTCACTTACACAGGGCCAATTTAGAGTTGCCAGTCATCCTAACATGTGTGGGTGAAAAACTCATTCAGATACGGGGAAGACATACAAATTTCACAAAGCCAGTTTCCATGTCTGGTTTTTGAACCCAGAACTGTGGAATTGTGTGGCAGCAGCACATACCACTGTGCCACCCCTAATACCATGCAGCTCCAGCTACTTAGGAAAATAGACAAACTATTTCTGTTTGAAGAAGTAATTGGATTGGTTACGCCTCCTGAGATATTTGATTTGAATAAAAATGAAGAGTTTGACAAGCCAGGATTAGATCAATGGAGAAGCTTTGTAAAATAAAGTATTCCATTAGAGAAGTTGCACTGCTAGACTTTCCCCCAGGGGTGACAGCACTGAGACAAAGGGGCATGAAATAGATTGTGTCAGCTCAAGTCGCCGGGCCTGAGAGTCAGTCAGCTGGAGAGGCCAACAGCCAGGGGTTAACTACATAATCATTGGCTTTGGTTGGCTGAAGTCTCTTTGTTGTTGTTTATTTCATTTTGTAATTATGTTATTGCTTAATTGCTGATTTATTTTTTAAATTGCCATGTGTCATCAAGTGGAATGGACAGTGGGTGATTAGCTTTAAATGAGAGCATCTGCTCACTCTGTCTTACAGTCAGGCCATGGGGCTAATTTTATTATGCAATGCCTCGTTCACATCTTTGGACTGCCTTTTTAATTTGAACAGTGGAAGAGTACGGCTTGCCCCTGAAGGTAATCTTTATGTTTCTTTCTAATGTGCAAAAGGTCCTACATAACTTTTTATGGAGAGTTGCCTCCTTTTAATGTTATTCTTTTTTTTTTCAAGAGAGATGCAGTAGCCTTTTGTCACAGGATATGCCCTCAGATATTAGCTTGGTTTTTTGTATGTGTGGAGTTTGTACAGTCTTTCCATGTGTACATTGGCAATCTCTGGTTCTCCTCCCACATCTCAAAGACATGCATGTTTAGGTAAAAAGAGTTTAAGAGTTGACATGACTGAAAAGTTTAAAATTGTGAATGCAACTAGTCCAGTGGCCTGAGACGGTTCTGCAAAACAAGTTTATCAAGTACACAGGGACACAGTTGGAAACTTGTTAAGGGTAAATTTCGCACAAACTTTAGGAAGCTTTTTCTTCACAGAGAGAACCACAGGCACGTGGATATTTTGCCAAGTAGCATAGTACACAATATAACTTTTGCGATCTTCAAAGCCAGACTTAATATTATTTTGAAAGAATTAAGAGGATTGGAGAGACGAGCTGCCTTGCGCCCTGTGTTGGCTGGGATTGGCTCCAGCAGACCCCCGTGACCCTATACTAGGATATAGCAGGTTGGATAATGACTGACTGTCTGACTGGACAGACGAGCTTTGTTGGGCTGAATGGCCTGTTTTCATTTAAATTGTTCTAATGTCTTAATGTTATGTTGATTGTCAGCTCCAAATTGACCCAATTTCAGTGTGTAAGAGTGCCTGTAATGGACAGGCATCACACACAGGGTTTGCTGTTTCCTTGTACTTAACACTGCTAATGCAGGCTTAAGCTTCCTGAAAAACGTGCAAAAATGGAAGCTGTGAGACAAATGCTTAAATATTCTCTGGAGAAGTTAACAACTGCCACTGGTGTAAACAAAGTTTAGTGGTGGCCTACTATTTTAGGTCTGATGTAGATAATTCTATGATGGATTTGTACCTGATGCTGGTAGGATGGTGTTCTGTCCCTTATGACACTAAAATCAATTAAAGCAGTTTAGAAATTCAATTCAATGTTTTCTTATTATATGCCAGTATTGTTTTCTGCATGAAAATTCTGTTAAGCAACATGGACCTGAGAGACAGATGCTTTCAAAAAATATGGAGCCCTCCTGAGAAATCATATATAAAAGGAGTCAGTATATATAATTGTGTGTGTATGTGTGTAATTGCCTGCATCTTAACATCAGCAAAACCAAGGAGCAGGTTATTAACTTTCACCGCACCAAAGAGCCTCTATGTCCCGTCACTATTCAGGGAGTGGATATAAATGGTGCTCCACTCCTACAAGCACTTGGGGATCCACATGAATGACAGGTTGGACAGAATTGAACACAGAGGAATTATGTAAGAAAGGGGCAGAACATACTATTTTTCCTTAGGAGATGTAGGAAGTGACATCTTCTTCATCCTCTGCAACTCTGTGATGGCCAGTACGATTTTCTACGCTGTGGTGTGCTAGGCTGGTAACATCAGTTCAGGAGAGGCCCATTGAATCAACAAGCTAATTTAAAAGGCAGGATCAGTTATGGGACACACTCTGGACCTCCTTGATGTAGCTGGGAAGGAGAGCATCAAAACAAAACTGAGTGCCATTATGAACAAAGCTGCACATCCTCTATCTGACACACTAACACTGAGGACTTTTAGCCAACAAATTATTCAGCAGAAGTGTGTCAAGAAATGTTACAGGGGCTCCTTTATACCAACAGTAATACACCTGCATGATGCCTCACTGAGACTGTGATTGCCATTCCAATTAACTTTAATTTTCTTGCCTTTTAGCCATTCTGGTGTGTGTTCAGACCATTATATATATTTATATTGTCACAGATGGCCGGGGTCCTTGTCCGGCCGGGATGCTTCTTCACTGTATGGACCGGGGGAGCAAGCTTGGTCAGATGAGTACCTCCCCCGTGATGCTGGATGACAGCCCCACTGGGTGGCAGTGGTGTCTCGGATTCCTGCAGGGATCCATGGGAGATGGAGTTCTCTACAACCCTGTTGGGATCCAGGGGTGCCGCCAGGGGGTGCTGCAGTTTTTCCTGAGCCTGAGTGGGCAGTTCTTCTGCCACACCCGGTAGTAGAACCGGAAATAGGTCATCAAACACCTGGAGCACTTCCGGGTTGGCTATAAAAGGAGCCAGAGTCAGGAGGAGAGGGACTAAGCTTGCCGGAAAGGTGTGGTGAAGATAGAGAGTGAAGAAGTATAATATTGTGCAGTATTGTGCTTTGGACTGTGTGCTGTGGACTCATGGGAACGGGGAAGACAATCTCCATGAGTAAAGAAAAATAAAAGCACTTTGTTTTAGTAGTGTGCCTCCCGTGTCTGTCTGTGTCGGGTTAAGCACTGGTATAATGCCATCTACAGTCAAAATATATATATTTTAGCTTTATTCATTGCTTAAAATCTTTGGCTTGCACACTTGACCACTGGCAGATCTCAGAAAACATCTTGGCTTTGATTGGCTCACAGAGTTGGGCAAAGTGAGTGCAGACGGAGAAGGCTGTGTGAATATGATGGCAGGGGACATGGCCGAAAAAAGATAACTGGTATTGCATGGATGATGCCATGGTATAACACAGCAATGTTAGGGATATTGGAAGGTGGCTAAAGGAGGAAGATGGCCATCAGTAAACATCACATGTAAATGCAGAGGCAGAGATACTTATTTTAAAATGTATTAGGCTAACAACACCAGTAATGATAAAATTTAAGCCAAAAAACTCTGTAAAACACAAAAAAATTACATTCTATGAACATATTAATTTATCATTTAGTACAACAATTACAAAATTCAATGTTAACATCAAATTCTGAACACCAAAAAAGAAACACAACATAAATATTCAAAGAGATCCAAAATATTAAATCATATTACACATAAGTAATTATCGTGATTCAAAACTACTTCAAATTAGTGACACGTACAAGTCCATAAACCCTATAAATTTAATCACAAAAAATCAATCAAATGGTCACTTGAAAAGGCTCTAGCCTTCAAGCCCCAAGGCAGAACTGGAAAAGGAACACTTTGAAAACACATTAGATCTCAATAGGAAAAAAAATCCTGCTGGATATCTATACTGATATGGACTGGGTAATGTCTTAGGAACGAAAGGATGCCACATTGTTTGATGGAAATGAAAATTATAAACCTACAGAGGGCTGAATTCAAAGACACCTTGAAAATCATGCGGCAGGTTAGTCCATTTTGCCGAAATTTCATTGCAGCAACTGAAAATCATACCCAGTAGTTTGTATGGCCCCCACGTGCTTGTATGCATGGTGGACTGAAACATAATGTCCCAGAGGTGTGTGGGGCTAGTAAATGGTATCAATTCCTTCATCCTCCAGGAACTGCCTGCATACTCTCACCACATGAGACTGGGCATTGTCGTGCATCAGGAGGAACCCAGGCCTCACTGCACTAGCATAGGGTCTGTCAATGGGTCCAGGGATTTCATCCCGATACCTAATGGCAGTCAAGGTGCCGTTGTCTAGCCTGTTGTGGTCTGCGCGTCCCTCCATGGATATGCCTCCCCAGACCATCACTGACCCACCACCAAACTGGTCATGCTGAATGATGTTACAGGCAGCATAACATTCTCCACAGCTTCTCCAGACCCTTTCACGTCTGTCACATGTGCTCAGGGTGAACCTGCTCTCATCTGTGAAAAGCACAAGGCATCAGTGGTGGACCTGCCAATTCTGGTATTCTATGACAAATACCAATCGAGCTCCATGGTGCCGGACAGCAGTGATCACAGGGCCCACTAGAGCAGGTGTTCCCAAACTTTTCAGCTCACGACCCCCAAAATAACCGTGCCAGTGACTCGTGACCCCCACTATCCTCGGAAGTGGTTAAAATATACAAATGTTGCACGCAACGGTACACATGCGCCAATAGGCCTATCCAAACATGAGCATGACAACACGAAAGAACACAATGGTCTAACAACCATATAATTTTTTTTAATAGTAATTTACTCATTTGTTTAATTTCAACAAAATATCCTATCCAAACAAGAGCATGACAACAAAAAAGAACATAGCGCTCTAACAACCATATAACTTTTTAAAAAATTGTTATTTACTCATTAGTTTAATTTCAACAAAACACCTCACCTAATGAGATGGGTGGGCACAATGCTTGGAGCACAGCAAGTCCATTCTTGGGTTAATTTTGGAGACCACGACTCGGAGATCATCCTCCAAGTTCAGTCGTGACCTGTATTTATTTTTAATGTACGTGAGTGCCGAAAAAGTCTTTTCGCACAAGTAGGTAGTGCAAAACGGCATCAGTACATCCATAGCGGCCTTGGATAGTTGTGGGTATTCCCTCTCGACTGAAATCCAAAACTCATCCAGAGTCTTGGAATTAAACATTGTCTTCAAGGTTCGGTCGCATGACAGTTCAACCAATGCATCCTCCATGTCCGATGTCAGATGATTTGCCCTCGTTACAGTGAATGGTGACCTTATCCAGTCATATTGTTCTGGAGCTGTTTCCTCTGGGAAATACCTGTTAAAGTGTTCCAGGAGGGCTTGAAGGTGGGATGTGATAGACTTCTTCACTATGTTAACACTCAGTTCGTTTTCCTCCATGAATTCATCCAGCTCAGAAAACATATCAATCCTTCCTATTTCAACTCGCTCAGTCCAGCGCTCAAGTTTTCTCTTGAATGCGTGGATTTTATCATTTAGCGAAATTATGTGTGTGTTCTCACCTTGAAATGACATATTAAGTCCATTCAGTTTTTCAAATATGCAAGCCAAATTCGCTAGCCTTGTTAACCAGTCAGGATCAGTGAGGTGATCAGCGAGCTGGGACCCATGCTCCATCAGAAATAAGCGCACTTCGTCCCGCAGCTCAAACAGGCGGCAGAGCACATTCCCTCGCGAAAGCCACCTGACTTCTGTATGGAAAAGCAGGCACTCATGCTCCGATCCCAGTTCGTTACAGAGAGTGGCAAAGAGTCTGATATTGAGTGGATGCGCTTTTATATTGTTGACCATTTTATCGAAGTCTCAAGAACACGTTTAAGTTCTGGGTCAAGTGTTTTGCTCGCAAGAGCTTCTCTGTGTATAATACAATGCGTGAATTTTACGTGAGGCGCCACTTGTAAGACTCTTGCTTTAAGACCTTTCTTTTTCCCCAGCATCGCTCCAGCACCGTCTGTACACACACCGACGCACTCGCTCCAAGACAGTCCATCTTCTTTTAGTTTGTTGTCAAGTTTTGTGAAAATGTCCTCGCCTGTGCACGTTCCCTCCAGTGGGGTGCAAAACAGAATGTCCTCGTTAAGTTTTCCATCAAAACTGTATCTGACGTATACAAGCAGCTGGGGAGAGTTTGATATATCTGTGGATTCGTCTAACTGTAAAGCATATTTCCCTTTCTTCTGACACTTGATGTCCTGGACCATGTCGGAGATACGCCGGGCAACAGTCCCGTTAGACAGCGGCACTGACTCTAGCTCACGGGCTAGTTTATCCCCATGCATAGCCCGACTTATAGCTATAGCAGCGGGTTTAATGAGGGTTTCCCCGATCGTGTGTGGCTTTTTTGCCTGTGCAATTAAATATGCCACCTCATATGATGCCTGTTGAGCTTTTGCGGGGATTGTTGTTTGTTTAGTTAGGATTTTCTTTTGGCCTTGTAACTCTCGCTCCTTTTGCCGGAAAAAATCTACTGGTTTAGTAGCAAGAGAGGGGTGCTTAGTTTTCAAGTGTCGTAGCATTTTTACAGGCTTTAGGCTTTCATGTGCAAGCACCTCAGTGCACACCACACATTGGGGATGCTGTACGTTATTGACGATGATGCATGTGAATCCATACTGGATAAATTCCTCTCGATAATTTCGACTCTTGGAGTAAGGCTGAGCCGACTGTTTATGGATGTCCTCTTTATGCACACTCCGGTGTCTTTCCGTACCTGAGGACGATGGGCTTTCTGACGGTGGTGCTTCTCCGCTTTCCTCCGCTGGCCTATCTGCGTTGTCATTGGTCGATATTAACCAACGTTTCATTTCAACAAAAATAATATCCTAAGCATAAAGCGATGAAAATTACCTACACGTTACGTGCACATGTCGGAATGTTTAACATGGTGCTGTAAATTGATCTGCTGCAACTGATGCCATTGATGTGTCGTTAAACTGTCGTAATCACCTCAGGGGTCGCAATCGAACGGAAAGAAATTTGAAAGGATGATGGCTTTTTAATTTGCATGTTTTTTTTAAATGTAACTATTAACTACTAGTTTTTATCTTTTGTTAGTTATGGATAAAATGTTATTTCTAAAAAATTAAATTAATTAATTTCTAAAAAGTTTTTAAAAAGTATTTGATTTCTTGGAAATCATCTCGCGACCCGCCCCCCAATGTCTCACGACCCCCCAGAGGGTCGCAACCCCTACTTTGGGAACCACTGCACTAGAGAATGATGGGCCTTCAGGTCACCCCCATGAACTCTGTTTCTGATTGTTTGGTCAGAGACATTCACACCAGTGGCCTGCTGGAGGTAATTTTGCAGGGCTCTGGCAGTGCTCATCCTGTACCTCCTTGCCCAAACGAGCAGATATCGGTCCTGCTGAGGGGTTAAGGACCTTCTACGGCCAGTCCAGCTCTCCTAGAGTAACTGCCTGTCTCCTGGAATCTGCTCCATGCCCTTGTGACTGTGTTGGGAGACACAACAAACCTTCTGACAACAATACGTATTGATGTGCCATCCTGGAGAAGTTGGACTACCTGTGCAACCTCTATAGGGTCCAGGTATCACCTCATGTTACCAGTAGTGACACTGACCATAGCCAAATGCAAAACTAGTGAAAAAACAGTCAGAAAAGATGAGGAGGGAAAAATGTCAGTGGCCTCCACCTGTTAAACCATTCCTGTTTTGGGGTCGTCTCATTGTTGCCTCTCTAGTGCACCTGTTGTTGTTAATTTCATTAACACCAAAGCAGCTGAAACTGATTAACAACCCCCTCTTTTACTTAACTGACCAGATCAATAGCCCAGAAGTTTCATTGACTTGATGCTATGCTCTGATTAAAAGGTGTTCCTTTAATTTTTTTGAGCAGTACATATAGATTAGCTGTGCTACCTGTCTTAGATGGGATAAAATCTAAGTAATCAACATAGACCTCAGTGTTAACATTTGCAGAGTACTATCTGTTGGAATGTGTTTTGTAATGCATGAAGATAATAAATTGCTTTTCATTTATCATTTTAACAGAATGCACATCACAAACATTTGCAGAATAAAATGCATTACTATAAATTTTTGTGATGTTGTAATGACAAATGCAATGCATATTTCTGTTATATGCCATTTGATATGGGAATCATGAAAGCAATAGTAATGTTTGTGATGCACTATCTGCTGGAATGACAAATGAAATGCATTTTATTACTACAAATGTTTGTGATCTGCCATTTGTTGGTAAGGCAGAGACATAGTAACTGGACAGACACACAAATACACAGACATTTGTCCTTTTATTAAGGTGGATTATATAGGGGTGTTTAGTACTCATTTAATTTTTGCACAACAGCACAATCTGCAGGGAATGGTGGGTAGTGCCCTACCTTCCCTTAATACAGAGAAGCCACAGTTAAGTGCAGTTGCATTTAAAATCCCAGTAAGCTTTATTGTATTTACAAATATAGTATGGATAAGACACATGTGGCATAAATAAAAAACATACATTTGAATAGATATTGGGACATTTTACTTTACACTGGATACCCTCATTGAAGATGTAGCATTCTTAAGCCAAGAGACAGTGACTATGTCATGAAAAGCTGGAGTCTAATAACCCAATAGCAGCGGGCACATGGCAAGAATAAACCCATCACAAGGTATAACTGAGCACATCCTCCCTCACTAACGCTGTCCTAGTCTAGAGTTTCCTCTCCATTTCTATTGCTGGGGATGGTGAGGGGGAACAAAATCCACATGAACGCAGGGCAAATGAGAAGACTCCACTCTAACCACTACACCATTATGTTAGGTTCCACAAAAGCAACGTGACACTTACTACATATAACATATAAAAATAATGCTTACAAAAAACACAAAGACAAAGCCCAACTTTAAAAAGTAAATTATTCTTTGATTGTGACATTACAACAAGATCATTAATAAATACCTGCAGGGTCTTAGTCTTTTAAACTAGCTTTCTACTTGTTAACACAGATAACTAACTGTAATGAACATAGCTCTTCTGTTTTGTTAATCAATAGCATTTGTGTTTGATGAAATATAACAATCGATTTTTACAACACTACTGCCTTGCCCACAAATAATTATAGTTCTACTTGACTTGAAGTTCAACAACTTCACTTTTAATCCTTTAGATTTGTATTACTTATTTTTGTGTACAGTGGGTATATGGCCAGCAAATATGTTTAATTTCTGTTTTTTTTTTCTTTGGTTAAAGTATCACATTCACCTGCAGAACTTACCAGATGTAATTAATGCTTATATTATTGGACAGTCCCCTGCAAAAGTGCAGGCACTGTAGGTATACATGTTGGGAGTCTTGAGTCACTGGCAAGAAATGACTCAGGGCTCCACTCTTCTACATTGCACATTTTACAGGGTGAGACCAGCCACGGATCCAAAGCATCCAGGTCAGTAAGCAGCAGTTAACCCAACTGTGCTAAAGATTCTTTGGTATGGTGGCAATGGTTGCTGCAATTCAAGGAAGACGAGAAGCTCAAAGGTGGTGTCTTCTTCAGCAGAGACAATTTCTTCTCTCCAGCTTTATGTATATGTATTTTTTTATTATGTATTACACTTTTGTGCCCAAATGTTTTGTATATGTGCTTAGAAAATTTGTCAGTCAGCATGCACCTAATTTTGTATTCTGTTTCTTCTAGACAAATTTAAGAGACTCCCTTGATACAAGTAAATCAAATTTTTAAGCTTGTTCTGTCAATTTTGTAAAAAACAAGTTTTGTAACTGCCATTATCCATACTTATTCCTGCCATTAGCTAGTTTTCCGACTTTCTGGGCACCTGATGCCAGTTGTGTCTTACTTATTCATAAATGGTTTAAAGCTTCTGGCACTAAATCAGTTCCAGAGTTCTCTACTTTCATTTTAGTTTTTTAATGTTCATTTTATTGTTAAGACCACACTAGTTTCTCTGTGACAAATATGTAATAATGCACATCTATCTATCTATAGTACCTTTCATTATCTATCTATCTATCTATCTATCTATCTATCTATCTATCTATCTATCTATCTATCTATCTATCTATCTATCTATCTATCTATCTATCTATCTATCTATCTATCTATCTATCTATCTATCTATCTATCTATCATCAAGGGTGTGATTGTTCATACATATCCAATGGGAATGAGCACATGGAATTACAGTAGGGGGTTATTAGAAATTCTAGCAGACTCCTGGATCTGTTTGTTTTATCTACATCCCTGATGCTCCTTGACTCAGAAGATGCATGGGAAGTGTCGCACTCCACGTGCCTCTCCGTTATCTACAACTCCTACTTCTCAGACTTTTAAAAGGACACCAAAAACAACCTATTGGCATTTCACATGACGGGAAGCATTGCCACTGACAAGTGTCATCATAATTTACTATGAATCTCAAACCATCATTAGATGAAGAACATCTTCATCTATCTATCTATCTATCTATCTATCTATCTATCTATCTATCTATCTATCTATCTATCTATCTATCTATCTATCTGTCTGTCTGTCTGTCTGTCTGTCTGTCTGTCTGTCTGTCTGTCTGTCTGTCTGTCTGTCTGTCTGTCTGTCTGTCTGTCTGTCTGTCTATCTATCTATCTATCTATCTATCTATCTATCTATCTATCTATCTATTGAATCTTCTGGAGAGTAGCAGATACAGAAGCAGAAATGCTACCAAAGTCACAGAGACTCCCAAAACTACCTTTATATTTCTGACATCTTTTCAGAAGCCACTTTTGCTCTTTTCAGTTGTGCAGATCCTCTGTGTTATTGGTAATGCTAACAGGTCTGGTCCTAATATTCTTTAAAGAGCTATATAAGGTGAAATGGAGGCAGCACTTGCTGAGGAGTGTAGGGGTGATGATTCACAGTGGGAGCTAGTTCTCATCCCTTGGCATGCTTCAGTCTGATTTCACAACTAATTTTAGCGTAAGGCCCACACACAGGCTGTAGGAGGTGTGACATGCTACTGAGATATATACATATTGTCAGCAGACAACTTCATTAATTTGATTTGATTCTTTTGCCTGTTTGCATTTCACATTTTAGCCATACTGTAGCACTGCCAGGCATTTACAGTCCAGATGGGTCATTCATATTCACTAGTGATGTGACTGACCTCCATTAGTTATGAAAGACTGGGAGGCCAACATGCTGCATATCTACTAATGTAAGGAGGGTCACAGGCCTGGAGGCAGAAAAGTTAAACCTTCAAGAGTTCTGCTTCTAACCATGACCTCCCATGAACATCCTTGTTCAACAGCTATTACTGTGATTTGCTTCCCTGCAAAACCTTTTAGGATTGCATTTTCCATACAGTTTACATTACAAAATTCAAATAGTGGTTCTGGTTTTATTCAGCATGCATGTAACTGTCAATATACAGTATGTCCTGTTAGGGATACTGCAATCTTTAAATACTTCCATGCCATCATCTGCGAATTCCTACCTTGTACCTGAAGGTGCTCCTATTGACTCTGCATCAATTCTATGTAGATTAAAGAACTAAAGAACCTACTAAGAAGAATTACGAAGAGTTGAGGTATCACAATGTATGTTACCCAAACACATAAGTGGACTGCCTACAGCCATTCTCTCATTCTTCGTGCAGTTTTACTGTTCACAGTCTCTGTTTTAGAGATTCTGACTTCGTTATGGCACAGGCCATCAGACTGGCACTGGGATAATAGTAATGCTCTTCATTGGTATATCACTGGGTGGAATCAAGTCAGAGGTTAATCACCCTCTTTTGAGGAGGACACATCTTTATCACAGAAACAGCAGTTGGACACGTTCATCTTTGGTTTTGAGGCTTTGCCCCTTGACATTCCTTTCAAATCCTTTGTTGCATTTACACACTTTTAAAGTTCGATATTGGAGATAACCTTTATCAAATTAAATAGCACTCATCTGAATAATAAACAAATTAGTCAAAAATTGAGTTGGGTGTTCGGAGTTATTGTTATAATGTAGTATATTCAGGGGCAAAATGTGAAGTAAACATTTATGAGTTATTATTTAATTCTAAAATAAAGATGTTAACTCATTTTCAATCTGTGTTACGATGGGAAACCTTACTAAATGAATTTTAATGTCCATAAGGAATAAGAACAATGCTGCTTTTTAATGGGCTATGTTTTGAGATATAGTACGTTCATAAACGAACACTCATATTTTTCTCTTGATTTTTTTGTTTGGTAGATGCATAGAAATGGATAAATTTTATATGGCACTTTTTTTATTGTATTTAAAAAAACAAAACATGTACACAGTGCCTTCGCTTTTCACTTATTTTGTTTTGCTGCAGCATTATGCTAAAATTCTTTTTCACTTAATCAAACAACACTCAATACCTTAGAATGGCAAAGCGAAAGCAGGACTTTAGGAAGTTTTGCCAATTTATTTGTAAATAAAAAAACACCTAAAATATCACACTGACATGAGAATCCAGAGCCTTTGCTCAGTATTTGGTTGAGGCACCTCTGGCAGCAATTATAACTCGGAGTCTTGTTGGATATGACGCAACAAGCTTCACAAACCTGGATTTAGGGATTTTCTGCCATCCTTTTCTGCAGATCCTCTCAGGCTCTGTCAGGTTAGATAGAGACTTTTCGTAAAACAGTTATTTTCAGGTCTCTCCAGAGATTTTCGATTGGCTTCAGGTCTGGGCTCTGGCAGCGGCAACTTAAGGACATTCTCAGAGTTGTCCCTAAGCCACTTCTGTGTTGTCTTTGGTTTGTGCTTAGGGTTATTGTCCTGTTGGAGATTGAACATTAAGCCCAGTCTAAGGTCCAGAGCACTCTGGACTTTGTTTTTATTAAGTAAATCTTTGTAATTCGCTCTGTCCAGCTTTCTATTGACCCTGACTACTCTTTCAGTCCCTAAAACTCTGAAAAACAACCCCACAGCACGATGCTGCCACCACTATTCTTAACTGTTGGAATAGTATTTGTGCAGGTGATGAGCGGTGCCTGCTTTATTCCAGACTTGATGTTTAGAATTGAGGCCAAACAGTTCAATCTTGGTTTAATGAGATGAGCGAAACTTGTCTCTCATATTTTAAGAGGGTTGCAGGTGTCTCTTTGCAAACCCCTAGTGGGTGTCTTAGACCTGTAGGCACTGCTAGTTTTAAAAAATTAAATGCATAATTCATATTCAGAACTTCAAAAAAACATAATTGGGAATAACCAGTAAGGAAAAACACTTAAATAAGTGAACAAAAAATTACTAGCACATATAATCATAACAAAAATGATCTGAGAGTAGAGCACTCCAAAAACTCCTATTGACAGAGTTCGTAATTTAGGGAAATGGTGGCTGTTGTCATAATAAAGAAATGAACCAGGAGGTCAGAGGAGAAACAAAAAAAGAAAAAAATCCCAAAATGAAAACCATTCAAAAAATTTCAGCAAGAGTCCCAACTAGCAATGGACACCTCCATTATCTAATTACGAGAGAACTTGAGATTTTACCCAAAACTTGGACACTAAGTATCATCCATTGCAGCTTTATACAGATGACTGAAGAAGATGTCACACTGTGATGTTAACGTGACAGCCATAGAGTGCGGTGCCACAACAAAAGAAATTGTAATTACCGTAAAATGATGGTGTAAAAGGTAGCAAAGGAAAGCATAAAATGTTGGTGAAAACGTGACAAAAATATCAAATATAAAAAAATGAATAAAAGTAATAAAGAGCCAAACTATGTAAAAATCATTTCTGGATCTTGTCCTGGATATATTTTAGACAGTTTTAAATGTGCTATGTGCGCCCAACTTACAATTTTTAGCTGAACAGCAGTATGCTTTGCACACATTGAAGAAGAGTATAAAGATTCTTTTCCACTGTCCCCTGAGATTTTCTCGAACTGAAATTTTAACTTTCTATAGTAGTCTTGACATCATTTCAGATGATGTCGCAATTTAGTTAGAGAGTTTAGGAAAAAATGGCCATGGCTGCTACTTAATGCTTTTGATTTTTAAATGTTATCTTGATGCATCATTTTTTTTTTAACAATTTGTGTTCATTACCTGGGGCTGTAGTGTCTAGGGGCTTTGCAGGCTTCAAGTAGACATGTTGTACTGCTTTGTCCGTTCATCTGTTTTAAAAACCTGCTTATTCCTGTAGAAGGTCGTGGGGGAGTGAAGTCTTTTCCAACAACACTATGTGCAAAGTAGTGTTCATTGACTGGACTGAGTGAAATCAAAATGTCATTCTAATGATAACTACAAAATTTAGACATATCCTGGTTGGAACCTTCCCCAGATGCTATGTTGCGCAACTCCTTTGTGAAGCCCACTCATATAAATATGTAAAGTTACTTTGGAATTATCAATTCACTAATAGAGTCAATTCTCAATATCCGTGGGGCTTATGATCCTGAAAAAAACATTAAAATACAGAAACCATTGTTACTGAAGAATTAATCCTGCCAACTCACTGGGAGGGCCAGTGTAGGGAGACATTGCACCAGTACTCCATTCTTGGTAAAGATCCTTCTGCTGGTTCACCTAAGGAAATCTTATTATGACTTTTACTTCCTCTATAGTCAAGTTCAATCATCTAGTAGGCTTATCTAAGGGCAACACTAAACCATACAATCAGTAGTGATGTACAGACTGTACATAGAGTAAGGACTTAATCAGTGTGAGCTTATGACTGAGCATTGTTTACAGAGAATTTCTCGGTCGTGGTGAACAATTGCAGGCCTTGAAAACCTATCACAGATGGGGTTGAACAGCTTACTTATGCCTCTTGGCCCTGGTTAGACATGTATTGATCCATTCAGCGTAGTGCATGTGCAGCCCTGGTCATCTATGGGCATCACAGACCTGTCAATCTCATGTTTCACTGCTGCATGATAGGCCTCTCTGAATATTTTTTTCTTCTGCGCATGGCCGTGAATACAAACCTCCTGATGTTCATCTTTGCTTCATCCCACAGCTCTCAGTGAGGAACTTCTCCATGAATAGGTACAGTTAGATTGCAGGTGTTGCAAAATGGGTTACACTTGTATAACAGTGGATAAGCGAATCCGCGGGAATGGAATCCATGTAGAGTGAGGATTTAACATATTAATAATATCTTTGGAATTTTAGTTCATACAGGGAAAAATTCACGATGACTGACTAATATGTGCAAACACTACATAGACAGTGATGAATCTGGCATTTGAACCCTGGACTTTTGAAATATGCTCTCCACTTTGATTACAAGATGTGTCAGGTTTTTTGTGAGTTGCTGTTCCTCATTTATTTTAACATGGAGTTGCTATGACTGTTTGTTGGAACAAAGTAAACCCATCCATCTATTTAATGAACTCTTCATTTCCAAAAGTGACACAAGAAGCCACATCCTATGCCAGGACTCTTAAAAAAATCCAAGATGGCACACCGGTCGACCACTGGACACTCTTTCACATACACCAATATTTACTTAGAGTGATGTGGAATGTAAATGGAAGTACAATCACATTGGCAGTGTCCAAGCTAGCAGTGCAACTGTATCTCCTGCCACCATGCCATGTAGAAAATCAATATTTACAAGTGATAATTTAAGCCTGTTTTTGAACAATCATGAAGAAAATGTACTCTGCAAATGACTGTGATTTTTCTAGTTATCAAGCAAATGCTCTAACCACTTAGTGAACATACAATGCCATACCATTTTCAAACCCATCTAATCGAATTCAAGGTCACATTTGGCCACAGCCTGTTTGAGCAGCACAGCACAGGCTACCAGTCTATTACTCGAGCACAACCCACACTCACATGAATTGCCAGTTAGCTTAACAAACATATATTTGGTAATATGGGAAGAAAGTCGGAATACCTGGAGAAAAACACACATAGAACACAGGAGAACATAGAAACCCTACACATATTGTGAGAATTATTTTAGGGTAACATAGCATTAATCTTAAAGAAATACCGTTAAGGGTTAATAAATGTCAGATGCCTGTTCAGGCATACCAGGAAACTAGATAAAGGTCAAGTGAACAACACAGACAAAATGTAATACACAAAATGTACTGAAGGATAACCAAGAGATCATATGACCTGTATTCAACAAGACTGGACAGTTGTTATAATAACAGAAATGTTAAGGGTGGTGGCTAAGCCCAAGGGGTATATTAATAATAAGAATATAATAAAGTAGACTTTTATTTTATATACATCATTTGGATGTAAACCAACACACCAACCAGAGTAAATGTATACATTGATTGACACTGTCTGCAAATTCAGTTACTCACAATATAAACCTACAACTTTAATATTTGACCATTCTCATCATGCTGTAACAGACTATTGCAACGAATGTTTCCTCCTCAGCTTGGTGCTGCAGGTTCAATAAATGATGCAGATGGACAAGCTTTTCTATTGCATGATAACTGACTCAAAGCTTTTATCAGATATGTCCTGTTAGAGGATACGTTTTGTTCTTTAATTAAGATGTTGATTTCTGCCACAATATCTGGGCACAGTATTCGAACCCAGGGTACTGGACTGATTAGGAAGCATCACACTACAAGCACTACAAGGTTGCCTTCTAAGGTGATGAGCTATCATGTGCTCAAAAGCCAGATGAAATTTTTCATTTTAAACATTCCAGTTTCAAGTGATAAGCAAAGAACTAGAAAGAAGTGCAGAACAGGAAAGGAGGAAGCACAGCTACTGTAAGTGCTCACTAAATTAGAATCTGAATCATACTGTGTTTGTTGGCTGAGTCTGCTCACATACAAAGAATCTGACTCCAGTTTTTTGATGACTCTCTCAGTATAGATTGCATGACAGACACACACACAATTGATAAGTATATACCTGATATACATACAAGACCAAGAATGTGAACATATGCATGCAAAGTACAAGGCTGTGGAGGAAATAATGAAACAAACACCGAATTAAACATAAGAATGTTGCAAGATCTTTGGGTTGTAGCGGGTGCCACGTGCTATTGTCCCGTTGTCAGTTTGCATCTCTTTAAGGTGTACATCAAGAAATGGGTTACTGAGAGTTTGCCAAAAATTGGGAAATATGCCTGTAAGGGGAGGACACAACACGGACAGGACGGTTGGGGCTGAAGACTCTTTAACCGGAAAAGAAGGGGGAGAGAGAGAGACATTGTGCGGTGGAGGAAGGAGAAGCAACGAGTTAGCATCAAGAATCCACCTACTGGAAGAAGGTTTTATTTTACTCGGCGATACAAGGGTTCACCGGGGCAATCAACCTTTTGAGACCAGTGGGACAGAACATTTTTTGTTATAGGCTCTGGCTGCCGGCATACTTCGTTAGGCTTCCAACATTACACCTTGCTCTGGGACTGTAAGGACAGAGATCCAATCTGGGAAACCGGGTTATCTCAGGCGAGAACATCTTGCACCCTAATCTGTGGAAGGTTGCTTTTGATTTTTGTTGGGGGAATTAAACTGTTTTTTCTGTCAATATGTAAATATATCTTTTTCTTTCTTTTTCCTTTCATCACTTTGATGCTTATTGTTTTATGCTTTTCTTGGGCATGTGGTGAGGCAGTCAAAAATTAGGATGAGCGTTGGTCATTTTACCCTGAAAGATTTTAATAATGAACTTCTTTTCTCTAGCGGTTTTCTGATCATGCAGCGGCCCGGGGTTTAGTTGTTCTCCCGGGGTGGCGGTAAAGGGTAGATTAAGCAAGGAGAATGGAATTGACGATTTGTGAGCTTGATAGCCTGTCGAAAGAGACTGTTCTTATATCTGCCAGTCTTGGTGTACTTTAGTCTATAATGCCTGGCAGATGGGAGACGTTCAAAGAGGTTGTGACATGGGTGTGAGGGTTCAAGGATGGTTCTCCCTGTGCACTTCAAGACTCTGGAATAGTACAGGTCTATCTGACTATTTGTTGTAGCCTGGTCTTGTCATGCTTAGTTGATGATCCAAACCACACTGTAATGGGTGAGCTGTGTAGAACTGATTCAGCAGCTCCTGTGCATAGATTGAACTCTCTCAGCTGTCATATGTTGTCTTTCTTATGATGGAATCTATGTTAGTCTTTCATGTCAAGTCTCAGGTGATAACAGATCCCAGAAATGTGAAGGTTTGCCCAACTGATACGTTAGTGCTAAGTATGGAGAGGAGAAGTAATACTGGGAGACCCTAATGAAGTCCAAAGTCATGTCCACAGTTTTGATTGTTCTAACTACACCAAAGAGCCAGTTGTTCAGCCTCCCGCCTGCATGAAGACTCATCACCATGTCTGATGAGTGTAACAATGGTTGTGTCATCCACATATTTGAGGAGTTTGACAGATGAGTCCTTGGAGGTGCAACAGCAGTTTCACTTGCTGTTTCCTGTTTGTCAGAAAATTGGTAATCCGCTGAAAGGTGGTGGCAGGAAGCTGGGTGAGCTTAAAGTGGAGGAGTACAGGGGTGAATCTGTTATTCATTCACCATCTTAAGTAAACTAAGCAATGGTGAAATATATTTAACCCCAGCACTGGATATGTGTTTTGTAGTGACTCCCACCTAGAGCATTAGTGAACTGTGGAGGTCACAAATCGGCAATGCATCTCAGTGGTCAGTGCATCTTCTAAATTTGTGGATGTCATCTTGTGTTAGATAACTGTTCATAATGACAGTGTTTTCTCCTATGTCGTTACAGTCCCAGCATTTCTGTGTTCTTACATGCTTAGTGTTTAACTCACGTCTTTTCCTCAGCCTTTAGAAGTCATGCCATTATCCATACTTTTTGGCTTATCATGTCTCTTTAACTGATCATTAAAAGAACATCTGCTGAACTCATTATTTGTCGTTAGAGATCATCAAAATGAACAAGTTCAAGCAAAATCCAATTTTTTTGACTTTTCAGTTGAAGCTTGGAGCGGCAAGTGATTTAGAAGTTGCTGTGCTACACTTATTACTGCTAAAATATCAGAGGTTCAAAGTAAATGTGAAATGAAACAAAATATGATTACAGAATATTGGCTCTCGGATTTTATCTTCAAACTATTTCCATCAAAACTTCCAAAACCTCACATGACAATCTTATTTTTAGCAGTGGAAGCACAACGACCTGCCTCCTGACAGCCTGACACAAATACGCCAAAGGGCGAGCAGACTGTAATAGAGATGGACAATCCAATTGCTGCTAATTTAGATTACTTAAATGAGCGACATGCTACACACTGGAGTATTTAAGGGAGGCTTAGTAAAAGTGCTGTTATTTATCAATATGGTGAAGAGAAGCATTGCATTGAGTTAGCATTTATCATGAAACGTGCTATCTTCTTCTTCTTCTTTCGGCTTCTCCCATTAGGGGTTGCCACAACAGATCACCTGTTTCCATATCTTCCTGTCTTCTGCATCTTGCTCTGTTACCCCCATCACCTGCATGTCCTCTCTCACCACATCCATAAACCTTCTCTTAGGCCTTCCTCTTTTCCTCTTGCCTGGCAGCTCTATCCTTAGCATTGTTTTCCCAATATACCCAACATCTCTCCTGTGCACATGTCCAAACTAAAGCACTCTCGCCTCTCTGACTTTATCTCCAAACCATGCAACCTGAGCTGACCCTCTAAGGTACTCGTTCCTAATCCTATCCACCCTCGTCACACCCAATGCAAGTCTTAACATCTTTAACTCTGCCACCTCCAGCTCTGTCTCCTGCTTTCTGGTCTGTGCCACCGTCTCCGACCCATATAACATACTGTAGCCGGTCTCACTACCATCCTGTAGACCTTCCCTTTCACAAATCACTCCTGACACTCTTCTCTACCCACTCCACCCTGCCTACACTCTCTTTTTCACCTATGTAAAACAACAAAAAAAAAACAGTTGGGCTCTCTGTAAAGAATGGGGCGTGAGACCACAGCATATTGCTTTCACATTCTACTCAAGTGACTCTCAGTCAGTCACCTCATCAGCTTGTATTCCAGGGGGAAGAATGGACATCTTATATTGTTAATATAATATACTGTAGTTTTAGCTTGTGGTAACTGTTTAAGTTTCTGTGTAGATTAAACTTTCATGAAGAAAAATTAAGAAGGAAAACAGGTCTTAGCAGCATACATCACTGTAGTGGAATGACCAATCATGAGTGGGATTGTAAAAGGAGAGCATGGGAACAGCTTTACATGGCTATGGTATTCATTTCTTTATTTTGGAAAGGTTCCCTAAAAATGATTAATTCAGGGACGCAGAGCCCAAAGACAACAGCAGTGCTCATCATCATGTAATATAATTTAAAATGACATTTTCAAGCCCACTTGTTTTATTACAGTGTAATGGAGTTTAAGCCAATCTTGGTAGAATTGGGAATAAGTCAGGAAACAGCCTAGGACAGGCAACGACTTCACTATAGGGCTCACTCACTCTCACGTGAACACTCGTACTGGTTCAATTTGTAATCAGCATACAATCTACCCTATGTGAGAAGAAAATCAGAAGACTGGATAAAATGGCACCCAGACAACAACGAGGCACAGGACACTCCATACACGTGGCAGCAACATTAAGTACTGTACCACCATGCTGTACCATCTTCTGGTCTGCCTGATAGTAGCTACTCGGTTCTGTATGGTAGGTTTGCCTTTTGAATGTATGTTACCAGAGGACTGACTGCCTCAGGGTTGCCAGGCACTTTAAAGGTGAATTGGGGCTCAGGGCTGCAAGACCACCTGAGGCTACAAGACCACAGACTGATGGAACATGTTCAGCAGTAACTGGCCAAAGTAAAAGAACAGAGGCCAACATAATGGTGTGTCACAGAACAAAGAGAAGAGTTTTGAAGTACATGAGTAGTCTGACAACTGCGTGGTCAACACATGAATTAAAGGTGTAATTGTGCGACAGACAACACAAACCACTCTGGAGAATGTCGGGGCACCAACCTGGTGAATTAAATTAAACAAAAGAAAATACAGTAATGGATGCTCAAGGGCACAACAAAAATACAACAGCCCAAGGCAGTGCACGTTCTGAGTGGATAATAACATAACATTAACTCCATCAATGTCCAAGTTCAGGTCTTACAAAACACTTCCTTCCTGTTCGCAGTTCTGATTTATAGCGCTGAAGCTAGCAGGGATGAGACTTGCTCCAGAAGTTGCAAGGTGGACTAGGCGTCCTCACAGGGAAGTTTCTTACAGCCATGGGTGAAAGACAACAGGTTATAAGTGTTAGTGCCCCCCCCCCTTTGTCCTGGGGTGGCATCACTTACCTCAGTTGAGCCTTGAAGGTGATCCCCTGGCACGCATGTGTGACAAAGGTTAATAAGGAGCATAGAAATGAAACAATGTTGTAAAGTGCATTTTCTTGGCATTGTTTCAGGTTCACTTATCACTATAAAGGTCTGTGTTGGTGTAAATTGCTAGGCTGTCAGATCATTTCTGCCTTAACCTGCTTGCTGTCTAATTTTAAATAAAAAATATGTAAACAATTATCAAGAAGCTTTGATCTGGATGGTTGCCTTTTCTAAAGGTGCCTGCCAAATATTTTACAATGATAATAATAAAACCAGTCAATGATAGTTAGTGCTTCATGAATGTAGTAGTAGTATTGTCACAATTACTGTTTACAGTGAAGGTCTTCCTTGTAGGTCTGACCATGTAACAGTGCCATTATAAACAAGACTATTACATTCTGTTGTCAGAACTATATATGAACTAAACCAGCAAGAACGGTGCCCTTCATAACAGAATGGAGTGGTGAATAGTGTTAAAGGTTGCTCTTAAATCTAATGACATAGAATGAATGAATAGAGCATTTCCTTCGTTAGAAGACATCTCGTAAAACAATTTACAACACAATTTAATGCTGTTTCTATATTATGACTGGTGCAAATTCCAGACTGGAACTTCTGAAGCAAATTTTGATGTTTAAGGTGAGATACTACATGGTTATAAGAAGTCTTCATGCAAAGGTAAAGCACCTATTCCTACAGGGATGCGTGCTTTTTAGAATGGCAATGCACCCATCCATGGTATTTTAATGAGCAAAAAATAATTATTCTACATTTTGAAGGAAACTGTTAAGACATATTTTATATTATGTGCTGTTATTTCTAAAGGCAGGAGTTCTTCTCCTAGCATTCTCTTTTAGGGAAAGCCTTGTTACAGCATGACAGGGAATAAATAATAAAAGTAAACATGAGAATAAAAATAGAATGCTGTTGTAAATTGTTTTTAAAATGATTCATTTGTAGTCCATAAATTTTCTGTAAAATGTGCAGGCTGACCATCTGTTGTAACAAAGATCAATGATTCAACTTCAGTCAGACCTTGCCCATGGCAATCTTTTTACAACTAGGCACTGCCACAAAATACATATTGTGCATATACTCTGACCACCACAAAACCTGGGGGAAGGATCATAATGTGACGCAGTCATTAACATTAACATAAGGCTGATGTTCACACCTGAACCGGCTCCTGAGGAAAACTGAGCTAATCTGGGCACTATAGCCAAGGCTGTAGGGCTGAATTTCCAGTCCTTTTCTTTTGCTGACATGTAACCATTGTGCTAGCAGTTTACGTGCCCCCTTGTCAGACACAGCAATTGCAACAGACATAGTAAATTATTCTATTTAACAAACATTCTGGAGATCATCCCAGTGCTTTCATTAAAATTTCTGCCGACTTTAACCATTATGAACACCAGGGGGTGTACAGCTACCCAAACCCCAGACACAACAGACACTGAGCCCAAGTCCAGCACACAACACACCATTTATTAAGTGTGGGAAACATTTTTTTCCTTATTTCCCACCTTGTACAGCACAGTACTATAAGCACAGTCCAGAGCACTTTCTATTTCTTTCTTTCTTTGCTCCTCTCTGCTTCCAGCAAGCTTTGTCCACTTTCTCACGTCTCTGGTTCCCTGAATGGAGTGAGGTGGCCCCTGTTATAGAGCAGCCGGAAGTGATCCAGGTGTTCCACAAACTCCTTCTGGCTGCACTCCCGGGTGTTGTGGCAGACCTGCAGAGGAGGGCTCAGCCATTATGCACCTCCTGGTGGTGACCACGGGCCGCAGCAGTGTTGAGCTTCCATGCTCCAAACCCATGACACTCTAGCAAGTCAGAGGGGCTGCCCTCTGTCATCCTGGGGGAGGTGTTGCGCTGTGCAAGCTCCTTCCCCCAGTCCTTACATTATAGTGGCATCCCAGCTGGGTAGGAATCCCAGCTGTCTGTTATACCATGTTTCACTTTCCTCCACTCTCACCAATTTTTACCAGTTTTGGACTGTAAAACTAGAGAAAAGAACCATGGACTTGTTGTATGAGAATGTTAAATAATAATAATAATAATAATGTAAAAGAGGCATATAACTCAGTTGGTTTGCCACCTTTAGGCAGATTGGACCATAATTTGATACAGCTCATATCTGCATATAAACCCATTGTCCAGCAGCTGCCAGCCACCATCAGGACCGTGAAGGAATGGACAGTAGAGGCTGAGGAGGCACTGAAGGATGCCTTTGAAAACATTGACTGGGATACATGCTTTGTGAGTCACATGTTGTCAGGACACAGGCAGACTCTACCGCTGTATCACAGACTACATCAAGTTCGGTGTGGATAACATACTCCCCTAAAATACAGTGTGGAGTTTCTTCAGCAACAAACCATGGATAGCAAAACACTTTAAAGCTTTACTGAATATGAAAAAGAGACCCTTCAAGTCTGGTGGTAAAGATGTAATAAAGCAGGTGGAATCAGAACTGAAGAAGCAGCTCTGTGAGGGGAAAGCCTGCTACAGATACAAACCTGCGCACAAGTAACAACAAAACAACATGAAGGAAGTGTGGAATGGGATGAGGACTATCACTGGCTACAAGCAGGCTGCATAACATGGCGAGGAAGGGAACAAGAACAGAGCTAATGAACTGAACCAGTTCTTTAAAAGGTTTGACTCATTCTTGTCAGTACAGCCTTCCCCCCAACACTGTTAGCCTCTGTGAGCAAGCTGAGGAAATTCTAGAATCCCAACTGCCAACTGCACGACCTTCCCCCACATTGACATCACACCTGTGTTCTCCAGCTCCTCTCCACTCTCTGGCTTTTGTATCTCTGCTGATGAAGTGAGAAGAGAGCTGGGAAAACACTGCTTAAATGAGGCTTCAGGGCCAGATGGAATCAGCCCCAGGGTGCTGAAAACGTGCTAGCCAGCTCTGTGGGGTCCTACAACACATGTTCTCTCTTTCCCTGAATTTGCAGAAAATTCCCCAGCTGTGTAAAACATCCAGTGTGGTCGGAGTGCCAAAGAAAGGGCATTCCAGTGATCCCAATGACTTCAGACCAGTTGCCCTTACTTCGTTCATCATGAAGACCTTTAAGAGGTTGGTCCTAAAATAGCTATGGCCTCTGGTTTCAGAACATCTGGATCCTCGGCAGTTTGCCTATCAGACACATATAGGTGTAGAAGATGCTCTCCTCTATGTGCTCCACAGAGCCTAGTCCCACATAGACAAAGGCGACACCATACTCAGAATAATGTTCTTTGACTTTTCCAGTGCTTTTAACATCATTCTGTCTCATTGACTGGAAGAAAAGTGCAAGGCTTTGAATCTTGATGCCCCACAATCTCTTGGATTGTGAGGTTGAGGGACTACATGTCAGAAATGGTGGTGTGTAATACTGGTGCACCCCAGGGAACTGTCCTGTGTCCCACAGAATAACAGCACTTGCACTGTACAGAAATCATCAGATGACTCGTCCATCATAGGCTGCATTAATAATGGAGACTAGATAGATAGATAGATAGATAGATAGATAGATAGATAGATAGATAGATAGATAGATAGATAGATAGATAGATAGATAGATAGATAGATAGATACTTTATTAATCCCAATGGGAAATTCACTAGTCAGAGTACAGGAGTGTTTTGGAGGACTTTGTCTTGTGGTGCAGGAACAACAACTTGCAACTCAACATCAGCAAGACAAAAGAGCTAGTAGTGGACTTTAGGTGTTCCAAGGAGCCTCTGAGACCTGTCAACATCCAGGGGAGAATATGGAAGTGGTGCAGAGCTACAGGTACCCAGGGGTCCATTTAAACAACAAACTGGACTGGTCTAACAACACAGTGGTGCTGCATAAGAAGAGCCAGATCAGACTGTCCTTTGATGTGTGCAGCAAGCTACTGGAAATCTTCTACCAGTCCATAGTAGCCAGTGTGGTGTTCTATGCTGTGGTCTCCCAGGGAAACAACTTGAGCTCAAAAGAAGCATAATGCCTGAATAAATGTTGTCAGGTAAACCTACACCATCACAGTGCAAACCCAGGATACAATGGTAACTGTTATAGAAAAGAGGAAAGTGGCAAAATTAAAAACCATCATGAAAATTATCCTACATCCCCTCCAGGAGGCTCTCTCTTAGAGCACTTTTAGCCACAGGCTCATATCACCACGGAGTGCAAAGAAGTGCCTCTAGGAGTCTTTTCTGCCCACTGCTATCAGGCATTTCATTGCTTCCTCCTGGGGCACTCATTAAACTTATTTTGAAATATTGTTTTGTGATATTTGAGAAATATACATCCATCCATCTATCCATTATCCAACCCGCTATATCCTAACTACAGGGTCACGGGGGTCTGCTGGAGCCAATCCCAGCCAACACAGGGTGCAAGCCAGGAAACAAACCTCGGGCAGGGCGCCAGCCCATCGCAGGAGAAATATACATTTATTTATTTTTCAAATGTATTTATTTATATTTACTTTTTGATTGATTGATTGGCTGTATGTGAGTCTGTATCCTTGTTTTTATGCTTTTATGCCACCCTGCTGCCTGCGCTTGGGAAAGCAGATCATAACCTGGTTCTGCTCCAGCCTCACTACAAACCAAGAGTGAGGGTCCTACCTACAACCACACAGTCATTCAGGAAGTGGTCCCCTGAGGCAGAGAAGGCTCTGAGAGAATGCTTTGGAACTACAGACTGGGATATCCCGCAGGGATCACATAGTGAGAACATTGAGGAGGTTGTTGACTGCACTACTGACTACATCAACTTCTGTATGGACATTGTAGTTCCAGTAAGAACTGTACGCTGCTATGCTAACAACAAGCCATGGATTACAAGTGACATCAAGGGCCTTTTGAACCAGAAGAAAAGGGCTTTTAAAGGCGGTGATCAGCATGAGCTCAAGCGCGTGCAGAAGGAACTTAGAGTCCAGCTGAGGGTGGCGAAGGAGCAGTACAGGAGAAAGCTGGAGCAGAAGTTGCAGAATAACAGCATGAAGGAAGGGTGGGATGGGATGAAGATCATCACTGGCTGCAGCTCAAAGCGGGGTGCCACCATCGAAAGAGACGTGAAGAGAGCAAACCAAATGAACAACTTCTTTAACAGGTTTGACCACCCTAACACGTTCTCACTCTCACCTCGGAGTACTGCACCCTCCTCACATCCTTCTGCTGATACCATCATAGGAGAGACATCCCCACCCACAATTACAACAGCGCGGGTGAGCAGAGAGCTGAGGAGACTTCGTGCCAGCAAAGCAGCAGTATTGCCACGACTGCTGAAGGTCTGTGCATCAGAGCTGGGGGGTCCTCTACAGCGCATCTTCAACCTGAGCCTGGAACAGGGGAGAGTCCCGAGGCTTTGGAAAACATCTTGCATCACCCCAGTCCCAAAGGTATCACGTCCTAGTGAGCTGAATGACTTCCGGCCTGTTGCTCTGACGTCACATGTGATGAAGACCATGGAGAGGCTGCTGCTTCACCACCTGAGGTCACAGGTTCAACACGCCCTCGACCCTCTGCAGTTTGCATATCAGGAGAAGGTGGGAGCGGAGGATGCCATCATCTATATGCTACACCGATCCCTCTCTTACTTGGACAGAGGCAGTGGTGCTGTAAGAATTATGTTTCTAGACTTCTCTAGCGCCTTCAACACAATCCAATCTCTGCTCCTTAGGGACAAGCTCACAGAGATGGGAGCAGATTCATACCTGGTGGCATGGATCATGGACTATCTTACAAACAGACCTCAGTATGTGCGTCTCGGGAACTGCACGTCTGACATTGTGGTCAGAAACACAGGAGCACCACAGGGGACTGTACTTTCTCTGGTCCTGTTCAGCCTATATACATCGGACTTCCAATACAACTCGGAGTGCTGCCACGTGCAAAAGTTCGCTGACGACACTGCTATCGTGGGCTGCATCAGGAGTGGGCAGGAGGAGGAGTATAGGGACCTAATCAAGGACTTTGTTAAATGGTGCGACTCAAACCACCTATACCTGAACACCAGCAAAACCAAGGAGCTGGTGGTGGATTTTATGAGGCCCAGACCCCTCATGGACCCCGTGATCATCAGAGGTGACTGGGTGCAGATGGTGCAGACCTATAAATACCTGGGAGTGCAGCTGGATGATAAATTAGACTGGACTGCCAAAACTGATGCTCTGTGTAAGAAAGGACAGAACTGGTTATACTTCCTTAGAAGGCTGGCGTCCTTCAACATCTGCAAAAAGTTGCTGCAGATGTTCTACCAGACGGTTGTGGCGAGCGCCCTCTTCTACGTGGTGGTGTGCTGGGGAGGCAGCATTAAAAAGACAAACTGGACAAACTGGTGAGGAAGGCAGGCTCTATTGTTGGCATGGAGCTGGACAGCTTGAAATCTGTGGCAGAGTGATGGATGCTCAGCAGGCTCCTATCAATTATGGAGAATCCACTGCATCCACTAAACAGTGTCATCTCCAGACAGAAGAGCAGCTTCAGCGACAGACTGCTGTCACTGTCCTGCTCCACTGACAGACTGAGAACATCGTTCCTCCCCCAAACTATGCGACTCTTCAGTTCCACCCAGGGGGGTAAACGTTAACATTATCCAAAGTTATTGTCTGCTTTTACCTGCATTGTTATCAATCTTTAATTTAATATTGTTTTTTGTATCAATATGCTGCTGCTGGAGTATGCGAATTTCCCCTTGGGATTAATAAAGTATCTATCTATCTATCTATCTATCTATCTATCTATCTATCTATCTATCTATCTATCTATCTATCTATCTATCTATCTATCTATCTATCTATCTATCTATCTATCTATCTATCTATCTATCTATCTATCTATCTATCTATCTGTTCTGCTGCATATGAATTTCCTCTTGGAATTAATAAAGGTTATCTAATCTAATCTAATCTGCTGCTAAATGGGGACCTCCAACACTTCATCTGCCTTTTTCTTGTTTTGTCAATGTATATGCTGTTTAAATATATATATTAGTCATAATGCAAGCCAAAGGAGTATCTTATGGGTATTGGTACAGGGAAACATGGGGGGAAGACTGAGGGTGAAACATAACACTAACCTGGGGCCTCATGTATAAACGGTGCGTACGCATAAAAATGTTGCGTAAGCCCATTTCTACACTCAAATTGTGATGTATAAAACCTAAACTTGGTGTAAAGCCATGCACATTTTCACGCAACTAAATGCTAAAGTTCTCTGCACGGTTTTGCAAACTGGTAGCACCCAGCGTCAAAGCAGTGCTTTTGTTCCAGTGTGGTTTCACTTTCTTTTTTAGATCCACATCCTCTACTCTATCATATACACTGAAATTAACTGAAATTAACCACATATTGTTTATTAGTTTAAGGCATCTGATTGTAATTAACCTGTAACAATATAATGGTCCACGGAATGGCCAAACTATTTGAAATACCATAGCTGCTTTAGTGTTGTTTCTCTCAATGCACCACTCAGAGTATTTATCCCACTGTATTTAAGTGTGAAATCGCAGCTCTACAGCAGCTGATTGGAAAGAGAATTATCGGTATACAGCATGTAGCACACACTGCCTCAGCCATGCACACTGTCTATTGAACTGCTCTCATACGGCAAACGCTTCAGAGGCTTTCCTGTACTGACCTCGCAGTTCAGAAACAGTTTCATCCCAAGAACTATAAACACAATCAATCAGTCCATCAAGTGCTCCTTGTAGAACTGTTTGTACTTATAAGTACAATCACCTCACTGTAAACTTGTGATACAGTTATAATATTGCACAGCCTGAGCCACTTTATAAAGAGCATATTTACATATGATAACGATATAAATGTTAAGATGAAATGCAGCAAAATATGTTTATTACATTATACAGATAAAATGTTAACATCATTTAAATAATCTATATTGTTAATAATTAAACATGTGAGGATACGGTGGCGCAGCACTAGCGACGATCTGATGCCTCGTTCAGAGATTGTTCCTACTTCGTGCAGTATTCTTGCTGGGGCTGGCACGACACTGGAAGGATAGATGGATGGAATAATTAAACATGTACTATGAAGATATTTTAATGTTCCTTAAAAGTTTTGAAGAATCGGTGTTCTAAGCTTACAGATGGCTTAACATCTATTACAGAGCTGATTGTGTGGCGATTGGTTACTTGGTGAAAGAAAAGGAAGGACAGGAATTGGTGGTTAGTACGTTTGAAAGAGACAGTACTGCTGCAATAAATTATTTCATCGAAGGTTGCAGCAAGCATCTTGCGGGAGGCAGGAAAAATCTCTGGACAGGGCGCCAGCTTGTCACTATCACTGCGTCACTGTCCTATCCAACTCCTATCATCATGAAAATGATATCAAGTATATTTCTCAGGATTTTAATTTATCACGAATGTAAACACACTATATATACATATGCTATATTCTATAGTCGTGGTAGTAGTAGTGTATATACTGTATATGTATATATATATATATATATATATATATTTACAGTATATATATATATACATACACTTATACACTATGGGTCAAAGGTTTTAGAACATATCAGTTTTTTTCTCTTCAAATTTAATCAGTTGAAATAAAATAAATGACCTACGATGGTGAAAAGTTAAACAGTAAAATGAAAGAGATTTAAATTTAAAGTTTAGGTTAGCAAAAAATGAAAAAAGGGAATATCAGAATATTACAAATGGGCCTTCTTCAGGGAGCAACTAAAATGTTACAACCTACAGTTATTCTGCAGAAATTAAAGTAAATTAAATATTGCAAATTTAAGCAAACAATTTTCACAGGTGTTCCAACTTATGTTGATTACTTTGAAACCCTCTGTCTGTCTTAATGCAGAGTGTGGACAAACAGTGTTACTACACCCTCTGAAGTACTCCTTGGACAATATTACACTTTAGAAAGTTGTATATTCCAGTGATCATGGCAAGTAAATGGAAATTAAATTAAATGAGACAGAGCCTTACTACTCTTAGAAGTATAGGCCTTTAGAGAAATTGCAGAAGAAAAAATCAAAGCATCAGTGAGTATGGTGTCCTACACAACGCAAAAGCAATTGTAAACTGGAAGAAACTCTGATAGGCAGAGATCTGGCAGACCCAAAGTCACAACCCAATCATAAGACAAGTTTCTGAGAGGCATAACCAGCTTGCATGATAGGCACCTCACAGCACAAGTTTCAAGCACAGCGTAACAGCAAGTCTCAATTTCTACTGTGAAGAGGACACTTTGGGCTGCAGGTTTGACAGGGAGAGTGGCAGTAAGAAAGCCTTCCTTAAAGGACAAACTACGGCCTTGAAATACCAGCTGTGGACTACTACAGACTGGAAGAAAGTCTTATGGACAGATGAATCCAAATTTGAAATCTTTGGTTCATCACACAGGGTATTTATACGAAGAAGAGTTGGTGAAAGGATGGTTCCTCACTTTTTGACACCAACTGTGAAACATGGAGGAGGAAGTGTGATGGTCTGGGGTTCTTTTCCTGGAGGCAGAGTTGGTGACTTACGCAGAGTGGCATTCTGCATCAAAATGGTTACCGCAGTTTGGCTGTTATATCACCTACTTTGATGAATCAAAAGTTTGAATACAATTTTGTACACATAATGATTCCTTGACTTATTTTTTTATTTGCCATTGTTTATTTGTTCTATGCCTTGATTTCATGAAGCATTAAGACATTAAACGGTGTGCATTTCCATAAAAACTGAAAAAAGAAGTGTCTTCTAAAACCAGTCATGTATATATTGTTATCGACACCAGGTATTGAATGGCATTCCAACTGGGATGGCTCAAGATTTCTTACCTGGCCAGAAGGACAGGGGGAGTCTAATCGCACAGACTATTTGTTCCTCTGATACAATATATTACATTTACGTTGTATGTAGTGTCCAGTTTATCTACCCAGTGTTGCCTCCAGATTAACCCGAATTCTTCAAGGAATAGATTCAGCAAAGCCAAGGAAATATACTGGTCCATATTTACTTGGGAGACATTACACATTACATTTTTGGACTGGACATTCATTATGTGAGCCTTCTGTTCCACCTCATTCCAGTATTGCTCAATTGGACTGAGATCTGGGGGTCTGTAAAGGTTAATGGAGTAAACCTGAAACTACTGTCATATTCATGAAAAAACCCTGAGATGATTTGTGCTTTTTCATTCTACTGAAACTATTTATTTTGAAAAAGGGCACACTGTGGCTAAAAATGATCACACATAGGCAGCAGCAGTGCTTTGGCATGCTATGTTATTCCAGTAGCCCTCAGCTGCTGTAAAGATGCCTAGTGTGCGTCAATAAAACATTCCCCACACCATTACACTACAGTGGTTTTCATGGATCCTTGGTGTTAATCCAAATTCTGACCTTACCATCTGCATGCTTTAGCAGAAATTAGAATTTGTCAGGGGACATCTTCAGTTGTCCAGATTTGGTCATCATGTGCTAACTAAAAACTTGACCTCCTGTGCTTTGCTGACAAGAGATGAACCCAATATGATCTTCTACTATTGTAGGCCATCGCTTAAATGTCCCACATGTGTCTTTCTGTGTGCTTCTGTCAGCACTATTCTCTAACCTCTGTCATTCTCAAGATGTTTTCGATCCATAGAATTTCCTCTTACTGGATGTTTTTTTGTTTATTATACCATTGGAGATTTATAGGGTCATTAGTGTCAAACGTATAGAATACAATAAAATTCTCACTTGCATATGCTGGTCAATGTGCAGCACATTTCTGCTGTAAGGCACTGTGATTAGGGAGTACAAACTTTTGTCAACCTTACATGAAAAACCTCTCATCATATTTGTTATTTGTGGAGATCATAACGCATAAAAATACCAGGCGCGCAGGCCCCTTTGATGCTGGAACCACCGTATCTAGAGCTAACAATTATATGAAAGTCAAAGGTGTTTAAATCAATTTAGTCGTTTTTGTTTTCAGACAACAACTAATTTTCCCAGCGATGTCTGCTTGTTAAGATTAGGACATGCAAGTGAGAATTTCACTGTACTCTGTACACGAGAAAGTAATGAGCAGAACTGAGATTATCCTATGCAATATGGGCCAATGCTACCTTGGATAACTTAGAACTCAGAGAAAATGGATGGCAGAGGCCATTTCAAGAAATTATGGACACTGTCACACATGGAAGGCATTCAAAGAGCTCGAATAAGGGTGATTCCATGCCGGATTAGTGTACTAACCCTTTCTGTTTTTCACCTGCAGACCAGATACGAGAAATTCTGCCTGGCCCTGATGACGTCACTTCCGGTTCCAGCCCTGATGACCTCTTTTCCTCTACCAGACTTTAAAACTGCCATTTTGTCCCACATACATCAGCTCTGAAATTCATTTTATTTGCTTCTTCCGGGGTGGCTACCCCGGACCTTTTTGTGGTCTTTTTTGTCATTTATTCTGACAATATAAAAGTTTTTGCCAATTTATATGGTAAAGTATCACTTTTAAGATACTTAGTAGTTTTGGGTCAGTACTAAAATATTGACATTGGTATGGATACGATCTTTCAGACCTCAGTACTGGTGTAGTGAAACCCACCACATCTAACTCCAGCCTGGTGCACAACAGCCTGGTGTGCCGCACCATCATGCCACACTATGTACATTTCCCTCCTGATAACTGTGAAGTCTCAATCACATTGAAACAATAACTACAAGTCGCACTGTCTTACTCCGGCCTCACTGGTGCGCTGCACCATTGCGCTGCAGTATGCACCACTTCCTATGTGATAGCTATGAAATCCCTATCATGTTGAGACAATATGTGCTCAGTACAGTATTCACGGCAAAGCTGTTATGAATTGCTGTATATGAAAAGTACTTTATTACCCTTCAAGGTTGCCCTTCGGAAAATGTGGGGCCTTGGTAAATGGGGACATGGATAATTGGGATTCTGCTGTATATATGTAAAAAGTGATAGTCACATGACAGGCTCTGTGGAGGAGCAGGCCTTTTATGCTAAGAAGCAGGAATGAGAAGGTGTATATATAACAAGTCCAAGTGCTAAGTACAAATGCGTCACATCTGAGGGGTTGCTGATCACGTATCCAAATTAGATTATTAGTTAGCATGATGGCTGACTCAAGCTAACTCAAAGTTTCAAAGGTCTACTATAGTTCCACCCTGTAATGAACTGATTTTATATAATGGGCTTTACATTGTCTTCTGTCAGAATGATCTGTTCAAGGAAAGGATGCAGTGAATACCCATAATAACTGATTCAGATGCAGAAATCAGTTGGGGATGTTGAAACAGTATATGCTGATACAATCTCTGTAACAAGTGGCTAATCACAGTAGGATTATTTGATATGGATCTCAGGGAATAGCACTCAAGTACTAGCTTTAATGTTAGAAAGAATCCAGCACCTTTTGTTCTTCAGCACCGGCTTGGATTCCTCTCTCTGGTGACTACATTCTTTGTCAATCAAATCAGGCTTTTTTGCTGTACAGAGGGCCAAGCGAGAGGGGCAAGATTAAAGGCAGGCCCTCACAACTGGCGAGTGCCAGCAGCTTATTGTAGAGTACCAGACAATGCTGATTGAGAAATATATTTTGAAAAAGTTCACAAGTAGCAATACAAATTTCACATTATATCTTTAATGCATGGAGATTGTGGCACCCGGCTGGGGTTCATGCCCGGCCGGGATGCCCAGGAGGACCGGAGGAGGGCTTGTGCCTCCTCCAGAACACGAGGGGGCGATCGCCCTGGTTCTATTGGGGGCCACGGGTACAGAGTTTGGAAGCTCAACCCTGTAGGGGCCTGTGGTCACCGCCGGGGGCGCCCCGATGCCTTGGAAGCCCTGGACCTCAGCACTTCCGCCACACCTGGAAGTGCTGGGGGGAAGAGGATTGGGGACACCTGGAGGACTTCCGGGTACACAGCCAGAGCTTCCGCCACACAGGGGTGTGTCAACAGAGGCTCCTCGGGAAGCACCTGGAGTCCAGCCGGGGGTGTATAAAAGGGGCCGCCTCCCTCCATTCAAGGGCAAGAGTCGGATGGAAGAGGACAAAGCTCGGTGGAGAGGAGTGGAGGCGGACCAGAGACTGAGAAGGCATTGTGTTGTGTGGCCAGGACTTAAGGGGGGATTGGTGCTGCGGCACTGGGTTTTGTGCACATCAGTAATTGGAAATATTGTAAATAAACGTGTGTGTGGTGAAACCATCATGTTTACCTGTCTGTGTCCGGGCTGTTCCCCCCCAAGATGTAAGGGTTAGTGCTGATACCACATGGATCTAGCATCCTGGGTTTGAATGCTGGGGCTAGTTGTTGTTTATACGTAGCTGACAAGAGTAGCATGATGATGAAGTGGTATCGCTGCTGCTTCAACACAAAGAGACTGTGTGTGTTTCCACCGGTTCTTTCAGTTTCCTCCCGCAGTCCAAAGACAAGTAGTTTAAGTGGATTGATGATGTAAAAGTGGCCTGTGTGGTTGTTCACCCTGTCCAGGTACTTTTCCTGCCTTGCACCCAATGCTTGCTGTGGTAGGCTTCAGTTTTCTCATGACCCTGCTAAGGATAAAGCATGTTTGGAAGTGGAAGATGGATGGATGAAGTTTACATTTTGCACTTGTATATGTGTGTGGTTTGTATTTTGGTTTTCCTACCACCTGCCCAAAGACTTGTAAATAATATTACTTGGTGATTGTAAATTGTCACATGTGGCTGTGTGTTTGAGTGGGCTTTGGTTATGACTGTCACTCTGTCCTGGGTGAGTTCCAGTCTTCCATCATATGCTTGTAGCAGTCCGATGCCACTAAGATTCACACCTTCAAAGAGACGGTGATTTATTTATTTTTTTGGTGGAGATTCCAGGGATGCACCCATCCTTGGCCCGACCTGCACACACTCACAAGCAGAGACAAAAAACAACAGGTAATAAAACAATTAAAGAATATATAAAACACTAATAAATAAAATATAACTACACGCTAAATAATCCCTCCCCTGTCTCCTTAAGGCAATGTACAATAAACACAAACAAACCACAACAATAAACACTCAGGACTATGTCCTTATACAGTCCAATACAGCAAAAGCAGGCGAAATGATTTGGTGTGAAGATGACAATCCCGAGATCAGCTTCTGTAGAAAATGAGTGAAACAGTCCTACCAGTAGTCCTGAGTGGCGAGGGGTGAGATTTCCATGAGCGCGCTCCTTTTGAAGACTCTCGAAAATTAATCCACCACTGTAACACAACAGGCAGGCACGAGACAGTTCATTCATCTAACATGAAGCGATCCAGGGCACAATTGACTTTTTAGATGACATGTTGGACGGGATACACAAAACACCGATCTCCTGCTGCTCCATCAGGCCTCCATTTTCAACTTTTCCGCTGGCCTCTTTCGTCCCCAGCAGTCCCTACTTTTGTTTCAGTCATCCTACGCGGCTAACCCCCTTGGGCTGCTGGGAAGTGAAGTTCACCTCATGGTAGTACTGCTACATGCTGACCAACTCTGAAAACCACATCCTTAGATTGAATTAACCCAGTTTGAGTTTAATGTCATTAGGAAACAGTGGTGTAACAATCTAGGGTCAGATTACCAGTAAAAAGTAAATAATTAGTCTGGAAATCAAATAATGTTGCATGCTGCATTTATGTACATATGCAAATGTATTTAATAATAATGATTTTCATCTGTATCTAGTGGTGCAGTCGGTAAAACTACTGCTTCATGGATCCATCGGCCCTGTGTCCGGATGTGGTCAATGTGGAGTTTGCATGTTCTTCCTGTGTTTGTGTGAGTATTTCTCCTGGCAGTTCAGTTTTCCTCCCTTAAGACATGTATGTCAGGTTAACTGGTAACTTGAGCTTGGTCCTTGTGTGAGTGGTGTGTGTGTGTGTGTGTGTGTTTGTGTGAGGGGTGTATGCATGCCTTGTGTTACACTAATACCCCATGCTAGGCTGTTTCCTGCCTTGTATTCATTACTGCTGGGATAGGCTCCAGCCTCTGAAACACTGATTTTGATTAAGTAGCTTTTAAAATGGTGTGAGGTCACACATCATACATTCTCATAATATTTTCCATTTTATTCATAATTGCATCCATTTTCAACTGTCTTATTCCAGTCCTGGGTCAAAGAGACTGCAGCCTGTCTGATACCATTGAGCCCATCACAGGGCACCTCTCCACATATGGTGTTCATCAGTTTAGTGTTGTAAGTTAAACTAACACAAGCATCTTGGGAATGTTTGAGGAAAGCTGGGGTATCTGGAGAAAAATCTGCTCAAACATGGCAAGAACGTACAAATTCCACACAGACATTGAGTTTCAAACTGTGGTAGATTCAGACCCGGACACAGACAGGCAGACACCGAATGTCCCCAAACACACATGTTTATTCTTCTGCTCCCTGCACAACACAATCACAGTGCACTAATCACCAATAATACAGTCCTTTAGACTTCCTTCTGCCGCTTCGTCCTCTTTCTCCCGACTCTGGCTCCCCGAATGGAGCGAGGCGGCTTCTCTTATATCACACCCGGAAGTACTCCAAGTGCCCCACAATTAACATCTGGCAGCACTTCAGAGTGTGGCGGAAGTGCTGCAGACCACAGTTCCGGAGCTGTCCAGGTGCTCCCTGGTGGTGGCCATGTCCCCCAATAGGGTTGAGCTTCCAAGTTCCGTGGCCCCCATGAAATCCAGGGAGGCTGCCTTCTTGCATTCTGGGGAATATACTGCCCCTCTCCCAGTCCTTCCCTTCTCTCTGCGTCCCGGTGGGGCAATGTCCCTGGACGTCTGTCACAAAACCCACCATCTCAAGCTGTGAGAAATCAGATCCAACCACCTTAACATTTTTTAAAAACTACAGCACAAATCTATCCACTGTTTTTAGCCTGTTATTGCATAACTTTAGAACTTAAAAGCACAAAATTGTCAAGAAGGTGTTGATGATTCATTAAAAGAAAGCATTAAAGTTGGTTCACTTAGCTGGTGATAAAAACTCCCATGAAGGAGTATGATACAGAGAAAAAGAACAGCGAGCAGCACAGCCCTGTCCATACCTAACTCCAGTCCATCACAAGGCCAGCTTGCCCACTCTCATACGAGTGTCAATATAAAAATGAATTGCCTGTTAATTCTTCATTCATTTTTCTTCTTTTAATTTTAAGCCTTGTGGCGGACGGCCAGGGCCTTTACGGCTGAGACGCTCCTGTAATGGAAGGACCGGGAGAGAGGGCATATTCGAGGCAATGCCTCCCCCGGAACAAAAGAGGGCAATCTCCCTGGCTCACAGCGGGGCCACGGGTTTAGAGATTAGAAGCTCAACCCTGTTGGGGTCCGTGGTCACCATTAGGGGGCGCCTGGACAATTTCTAAGCCCTGGATTGCAGCAGTTCCGCCACACCTGGAAGTGCAGCCGGAAGAAGATCTGGGTGCACCTGGAGCACTTCCAGGTGCTCTATAAATGGTGCCACCTCACTCCATGGACGAAGCTTACTGGGACAGGGGTGAGGGTGGCAGACTAAGGAAGGTGAGAAGAGAAGAAGGGACTGTGTTTAGTTTCTTATACTTCTGTACTGTGCTCTGTAGTGGGGAGTGAAGAAAAAGCACTGCCCCACTTGGAAAAAAATGTGTGTGCTGGACAGAAACTGTGTCGGGTAGGGTGGCTGGTACGCCCCCTGGTGTTTCACAGCCTGATGTTATCTTTGTTTTTGCATTCTGAGCTTGGGTTGTTTGTGTCAGATGGTAGTAAAAACTATCTGGATTTTTTTTTTTTACCTAAATTTATTGCCCGTGTTCAGGATTGATTTCTGCCTTTTGCTTGATGCTGCCAGGATAGGCAGACTTGAATTGGCCAACATAAGATACAGAATGGATGACTGGATGGATAACCTGCTGTTCATTTCTTTTCAATTACAAGTGTGTTAAGTTTGAGATGCTATCAGTGTAGCTCGAAACTACAGCCTGCAGCTACTGCAATCCTCTGATACATGCATTATTCATGCAGAATGAAAAAAAAATTAACTCCAGCCGAGTTAAACTGTGTTGAATCTAATGAGTCATCTTGATAGTTTCTCTAATACATGCAGTGCAGAATGGCCACACCATTCTGTATTTCTAATTGCACACACACACACACACAGCACACACCACGCTGGTATAACTTCGATATTTGCCAGTTCTCAGAGTGTACTCACAGTTTTCTGGATTAATTTGCCAGTTTCACAAGAACATTTGCATTTGAAGTGTGTGCCTATCTTACACAAATGTGAAGTCCTGGAGAAAAGGAAGCATGACTACAGCCTAGTGAAGAATCATGAGGCAGCTGAGGCTGTGGTGATGGCTTATTTGAAAAGGAAAACAGGATGAGAAAATATAACTTCCATTCTCAGCCTTTTTCTAGATATTGCACGATGAGATTTTTACTTAGGGGCTTTCAGAGACTAGTAACAGTAGTATAATATAAATAACACAACATCAGACAACACACCCAAGAAACAGAACAGCTGTTGAGTAGCCGTTTGACCAGATGACAAAAACTGTCCCTGAATCTTACAGTCTGGGTGCTAACAGTCACGTACCACAAAACAGAAAAAGGAAAACATTGACTGTGCAAGATGTTTGAGATCTTTAATGCTTAAGTTGGTGTGTGTTTTATATATATACTAGGGGGCTTTGTCCCCTGCTCGCTTCGCTCGCCAACCCCTGGTCTTGGGTAACCCAAAATAGATTTGAAAGAGATTATTTATTTCCGTCAGTTGTGCTCTTTCGTTTTGAACCCGTGCCTGCTTTGCTTCCGCAGTTTCAGACACGCATTGTAGGCACGTGCGTTCATTGATCTTATCCAGGTGGGCTCGTGTTTGTATCGTAGAGCTGTATTGTGTTTGAATTTGGTGTAAAGCGTTCAGCGGTTTGTACAATCCCAAGCAGCTTTTTTTTCCTAAACCAGCCGAAGTGCCACTCACAATATGGCGGTGACGCCTGCGCCTTCACTCCGCAGTAGTGCCACTCACAATATGGCGGCAACGCCTGCGCCTTTCGTACTAACTTTGTGGACCTGTGGGGCCTCTGTAGCCTGTCACGTTTGACTCTGGGGTGCAACGCAGAATCCTCTGTTTTGTGTGGTTGTGTCGTTAGTGGTAGCTATGGGCGCGTTGTTGCTTCATTTCTCATTCATGTTAGTTGAGCTCTTTCATTCTTGGGCCGTGACTCGTTCGCGATGGATACGACTTCGCTTGCGGTTTATGAGACACGCGCCTGCGCAGTACGTCTCATGGTCCCATCGCCGTGTCCCTGTGTCCATATCCGGTTTATTCTCGGTTAGTAATATGGATCCTACACAGAAGAAAGCCTTGTGTCAAAGATATTCTTCACCAACTTTGCCACCCTCTGTAGTGCTGAGCTGAGCAGGTGCCACACCAAGATCATATGCAGTCGGTGAGTACAGACTGCATGGTGCACCTACAGAAGATGGTGAACACACTGTTCATGCAGACATCTATGCTTTCCTCAACCATCCGATAAAGTAATGACATCAGGGAGCCTTCCTGAGAATCTGTTCTGTGCACTTTAAACTTAACAATGAGCCAATTCATCAAGAGTATTGTCCTTCAATGAAATCACTTAATCACCATGTAAACACCAAAAGAAACACAGTTGAGTTTTAAGCAAGATTCTGCTCTGTACAGCTGACAGATGTGATGTGTTGTGTTTTTTAACAAAACACAATGGCTATGCCAAACAAAGGTTGGGATGTTTATTTGTCACTGTACTAGTAGTAGTAGCAGTAGTGGTAGTATTGTCACGTGTACAGAGTTGGCATTTGACCAACATGCAACATGTTGACTCCCTCTAGTGGCAAGACAAATGAGAGTGTATTAGGTGTTAGCAGTTTTTTACAATGATTATGTGGTTTTCATGTTACAAATGTAAGGCCGCTGAACATCAAATCTTTTTCCATTATCCATCCTCCGACTGTATATCAGTGATATTTCAGTTCGGATATTAATTGTAGTTTTAGTTTTCATTTTATTTTATAAAATTAGTTTTCATTTTTATTTCGTTCTAGTTTTCAGTGGAGTCAACAATTTTTATTTTTATTTAGTTCTGTGTTTAAAATTTTAGTTTTTATTTAATTTAGTTCTGACCTTTTTACATAATATTAGTACAATTTTAGTTTTTTTTTTTCTGTTGCAAGACCACAAATGCTGGCCTACACATATTTCAATGTAAGTTATGTTTCAGTCAACAAAATACATTCACAGTTCATAATACCATTAAACACAGCTTGACTATCAATGATCAAACAGATTAAGTGGCCTAATGAGTATAGTCGGTAAGATCAAATGTTTCAACCCAAGAAACCAGTCTGTGCAAGCACGTTGCTGTTCAGCTTTAAACAAGCACGCATTTCCAGAGATTTGTTCATGTTGCAATGATGTCCGTTGCACAGATAGCCACACAGTGAAAATATTTGCTCGATGAACGCCTGTAACAGAGGTGCACAGACAAGTTCCTCAGCCACTGGCGCCAGCAGACTGTATGTTGATGATTTCTGCTGCCAGTACTGAAGTGCAGTCCTGGTGCCAGAGAAGAGATGGACTTCCACTAAGTACTGATCCAGCTGGGCCTGCACTGAAACTCCGAGACTCTTTTTCTTTTTCTTGCACGCTATATTTTCTTTTATTATCATCTGTGCTGTAATTAAAGTATTTCTACACGTTACTTTCTCACTTTCTACCCGCAAACATCTGTGCAAAACTCGCCATCGTCAACCACACGTACTTACTGTTTCAACACGACAAGCCAAATGCGTTTAACAAACAAACAACAGTCCTTTACGGAAATTGAGCCACATGACTATAGTAAGCTGAAGGTACCAGATCACCGCATAGTGAACAGCACAACATAACCGAACACTCAGGGCAACCTACAAACAACCCCTCTGCACGACTGAACCAGGTTGAACTAAAATGCTATTGCTGTTTTTTTCGTTTTTATTTAATTTTCATTCTCATTTTAGTTCATTCACATATCACTAATTTTTATTTTTATTTAGTTTTAGTTTCTCTGTTTGCCTTAATTTCAGTTCTCATGCTTGTAAAACAAAAAACAATATTTTTAGTTCTAGTTTTCATTTTCATTATGAAAATATCACTGCTGTATATCCAACTGGAATAATTGCATAATTTATGTAAACCTCTTCTGTAAGCCTGTCTGTTGTGATATGAATCCATCGGCCACATCAAATGACTACAATATGGGCAGCATAAAACACTAGCATTGTCATCAGGTGGATTCTGAAAGTGACAAGTGCAACTCAGCCATTTGAAGAGCTGTGCATTACTGGTATTTACTGTATATCAAAATCAAAACTGAACCAGTTGGACTTCACAGTACTTTAGAGACAACAACAAAAGTCACAGTGAAATGAGACTGATGTTAAATGGGTAAATCGTTTTTCAAAGTGATAGGCAAGCACTCCATCCAGGGTTGTTTCCTGCTAGGATAAGCTCCAGCCTCTTGTTATCTTGACCTGGGTTAATTGGGTTGGAAAGAGTTATTTTATATTGTTCTGAAAGTAAATTAACTGTAGTTTCAGTTGGGTGCCAGGCCCCAAGCACTAGAGACTTGAATTTGAATTTCACCTACCATCTGCTTGGAGTTTGCATGTTCTCCCATTGACTGTACTCTGGTTTTGCTTTCATATTCAAAGTTGTAAAAACTTGAGTGTTTATTTGCTTAGTATGAGCAAATGTGTCCTCAGATGGACTGGCCCCTTTTATAGATGACTTCTTGTGTGCATCTGATGCTGTTGGGATATGTTCGGGCTACACTGTTTCTCTCCAAATTTCCAAAAGATTTGTCTGCTAATTGTTAACTTTAGGGGATACTTATCTGATCTGAATAGGATGAAATACTGAATATCCTACCCATTTATATCTTACTCATTGCAAACACCATATTTATCATTTTTACTATGGTTTTTTTTTTCTGGTGACAGTCACAGTGGCAACACATCCAGCTGGACTAAGAAGGCCACCCTTTCTTTAACAATCTCTTCCAGATCCACCTGGGGACTTCTTAAATATGTATAATCCCTGCAATGTTTCCAGGATCTGTACTTTAGTCCCCCCCAAGCTGTAACTTGTATTTACCCAGAGGGGGAAATCAAGGGACCACAGATCCAAACCAGCTTAACTATCCACATGGCCAAAGTGTCACTCTTGTCACAAAGAGTAACAACATGTTCCTGTGCTGGGATCTTATCTTGATTCCTTGTACTTGAGATCTCAGTTTTTCAAGAGACACAGCCTGTAAATATACTATAGGTGAAGATGTAAAAGTAGACTGAGTGGTAAATCACATCCTTCATTCAAGGAAAAAGATCCTTCTTCACCACTATGGCCTGCTGTTCTTTTGCTATACTGATTCAGCTCAACTCAACTCTTTATGTTGTGTTTAGCCATAATGTGAGCCAAGGCTGAGGGTCAGGTGCATTGGCAAGAGGATGACAGTTTAGAGAGTGATGAGAGTGGGAGGAATCTGAGAGTATTAGTCATTTTAAAGGAAAACTTTGAGTCTGTATACTGTATATACACTACCGGTCAAAAGTTTTAGAACTCCTCAGTTTTTTGAGTTTTTATAGAATTGTACACAGTTTAATGTTTTAATGTTTCATTTCATGAAATCAAGGCATAGAACAAATAAACAATGGCAAATAAAAAAGTCAAGGAATCATGAAATGTACAAAATTTTATTCAAATTTTTGTTCATCAAAGTAGCCAACTTTTGCTGACAAACTTTGGTAACCCTTTTGATTAAGAATGCCAGTCACTCTGTGTAAGTCACCAATTCTGGCTCCAGCAAAAGAACTCCAGACCATCACACTTCATCTTCCACATTTAACAGTTGGTGTCACACACTGAGGTACCATCCTTTCACCAACTTGACGGCATACAAACACCCTACATGATGAACCGAAGATTTCAAATTTTGATTCGTCGGTCCATAAGACTTTGTCCAGTCTGTAGTAGTCCACAGCCAGTATTTCGATTCCTTATTTTGTCCTTTAAGTAAGGAATAGCTTTCTTACTGTCACTCACCCTGCCAAACGTGCAACAGAAAGTCTCCTCTTCACAGTAATAATAATAATAATAATTCTTTGCATTTATATAGCGCTTTTCTCACTACTCAAAGCACTCAGCAATTGCAGGTTAAAGGTCTTGCTCAAGGGTCCAACAGAGCCGAGTCCCTATTGGCATTTACGGGATTTGAACCGGCAACCTTCCGATTACCAGTGCAGATCCCTAATCACTGTTAAACTGTGTTTGAAGCTGCTGTGCTGTGAGGCACCTATCACTCAAGCTGGTGACCCTAAGAAATATCTTCTGACTGGGTTGTGACTTTGGGTCTACCAGATCTCTTCTTATCAGAGTTTTTTCCAGTTTCCAAATGCCATATTCAATGATGCTTTGATTTATTTTTTTTGCATTTTCTCTAAATTAAGCGCCTACACTTCTAAGGGCAATAATCTGCTATCTCATTTCATTTGTTAATTGCTGTTTTCTTGCCATTATCAGTAGAATACTAGCCGATGCCTGCCGTAGCATATGGCGGTGTAAGAATAGGAACAGAAAACGGTGAGAAAGGAATTCAGAAATCAAGAAGAAATAAATACTTCTTGAAAGACGCAGTGTGCATGTAGAATTTCCGGCCAAGTAGGATTACATGTGAAAGTGATAAATAAATCAGGCTTTCCAAATTTATGTACTATGGCCATGGCATCCTGATAGTTTTGTTGCATGTATCTTGGACTTCCCTGAAATGTGGACGGTAATATGATCATTTTGCCTACACATACATTGTTATTTTCAGCATTTGCTTGCAGTGCGTCTGTATTCAAACATTGTTTTGTTCCACTCGGAGATCTTGTTGATGTAATCTGAGATAGTTGAGATGTGCGTCCTCTGTTTTAACATACGCATCTATGACATACTGTTGGAATAGTTTGCCGCTGGAGTGCAAAATACTAAATGTATTCCTCATTGCTAATCTGTATGCGTAAAATTGGCATTGAGTAAGCCTTATTCGCTTGGCGGTTCTTTTATCGAGAACATGTTGTAAATCTTTTTGCCAGCCAATGTCTCCGTAAGGGAATAAAAGTGGGTAAACCATAGGATCGCAATTCATATTGAGCGTGGAAATCTGTTTACAGGAGTTGCATATGGGATAGATGCAAATGTCCCTTTCAGCAGGCGTTTCGCCATCTTCTCCGACAAAAATCGCTGCAATTTCAGGGCATTGTATCATCGTAAATCCTGCCTAGGGTTTTCCTTGAAAACCATTCGTACAGATGCTGTTGGATTGGACTGAGCGATTTCATGCATGTGTTTGTATGATTTAGCGAAGGGGTTGATGGTTCTGAGCAGGGAATCTAGCTGGAGAAGTACATTTTTGCTGCATGCAGAGTTTACTTTATTTTGTAAGCGTACTGCAGTAGCTTGCACTGTGTCAAAAACATACAACTGTCCATATCCTGGAGAGGTAGGAGTGTTAGTGTATAGTGGAGAGATTTGGTAATAAATTTGCCCGTGTATTTTAAAACAGTATGGTCCGTGGCCAGGAGGTTGAGTTATCTATGCACCCATGGAAGCAAACGCTAGAGAAGAGTTGTATTCTCAAATGTGTTCATGATAATTTTTAGCTTCTGATGTTTGCTGTGTAAGAAGCTGTTGTAAAGACACAGGTGGCTCCTGCAAAGGTGGTAAAGCTACTTTACCATTGTGGCAGCACCTCGAGTACTTGTTGGATGTATTACGCTCAGCAGGCCAGTATAGTGCATGACATGGAAGATGACGAATAGGAATCGAGAAATGCCGTGTCGGCTGCGTGTTGGCGGGACCGGTTTTGAAGTGGAAGCAGGATGAACCAGAAGAGAAATATATATAAGAGATTGCCCAAGTAGTACTTCAGAGGGTGTAGTAACACAGTCTGTTCCAACTCTGCTTTAAGACAGGCAGAGGGTTTTGAAGTAATCAGCAGAAGTTGGGACACCTGTGCAAATTGTTTGCTTCAACTTGCAGTGTTTAATTTACTTAAATTGCTGCAGAACACCTATATGTTGCAACCTATTAGTTGTTCTCTGAAGAAGACCCATTTCTAATATTCTGATACTTCCTTTTTTCTATTTTTGCTAACCTAAACTTTAAATTTAAATCTAATTTATATATATATATAAAAAATATAATATATTGGCTGATAGAGAGCGCTATAACCCGACAAACAGACAGAGGAGGCCAAAGTCCAATCACACGTGAGGTTTATTTACAAATTTGTCCCAACAAGCACAAACAAACTCTTTACTTTGCTTTCTTTTCCTTTCTTCTTTCTTTCTTTCTCTCTCTCTCTTACTTTTCTTCTCTTTCTCCTCCACTCTCCCCGACAAGCTTCGCCCTCCTCCTCCCAACTCTGGCTTCCCAAGTAGTGTCTACTGGCCCCTTATATAAGGCACCTGGAAGTGGTCCAGGTGCTCAGTGATGAACTTCTGGCAGCACTTTCAGGTGTGGTGAAAGTGCTGTGCTCCAGGGCTCAGCGTCTGCTGCAGCACCCCTTGGCAGTGCCCACAGATCCCAGCAGGGCTGCACCAAACTTCAACTCCCATGAAGCCCTGAGGGAGTCTGAGGCACTGTTGCAACCCAGGGGGGCACTGCCCTCTAACACTCTGAATAGGCTGGCTCCCCCGGTCCTTCCAATGTGGAATGGTCCTGGCCATCTTATGGACATCTGCCACAATATATATAGGTCTGATCACAATCTGGTAGACCAACCACAAGTGTTACCTGGTAGAGAACCACCTAAGCATTAGATTGTGATCAGACCTATGCATGTACTACTCTGATCTTACCCTGTCAAGTAAGCAAACCAGTTGCCATGGTGCAACATATGAGTCTTTGCCTGAGGCGCTGAGGTTCGATCCCTGCAAGGGGAAGCAAAAGTGCGTACACCTGATGGGCCCCAATTAACGCAAAACATGTGTTTTGTACTCTTTGCATTATTTGGCATTTACTGTATGTATATATAGTGTCGAGATATGCAAATGAGGGGGAACATAAAGTGTTTGGAACTTGCCAGTAGCCACAGACTTCATGCATCGTGTGGAGCTCGGTGCTCAGTTTCTTCTGGTTAGTATCTGAACACCAACTTCCACAAACAGAGTTGTTTAACACTAGAATTACCAGGGCCTACGAAAAAACTCGTAGATCTGGCCCACCTTAAATCCCATTGCACCTCTCCGTTAGTGTCTTTTGTACTGTAAATGTGACGATAAAGACAAACAGCAAGCAGCCTGCTATTACAACCCCCCGAGCCCCCCACCCCCCCCCGCCGCAGAACATGCACAAAGTTCTCCCAGCTCATGCCTTGATTATCTGGGAGTGAGGTGCTGGAGTTTTAGAGTGGAAATAATAGATCATTATTTGGAACACATGCATTTCATGTGTTCCGTTTCTACAATAATCTGTGTAAACACACTGTTAAAACAGAAACGTTTTTCATATTTTAGTAGTAAATGACTAAATGTTGGCATAAACTATATAATGTGTGAAGCCTAGAGTCCAAAGATCAAATAAACACTTTCACAAAAGGTTCAAGGACAAGACAACAGCTTCCGTGGCGTAGCGGAACTATTTGCTGATTTGTAATCAAGAGTCCCTGGTTCAATCCCGAATGATTCCTATATTTGCCACTAGTGAGCTGCTCTTATTGTTAATATTATACAATAAACACATACATTTGGTTTGCATCTGTAACAGAGGTGTACATTTATAGTACTTGTAAAAGTTACCGTTTTTTTTCACTTTTATTCTCTCAGTCATGATCACGATACATACTACCGTCCCCGCCCCCCCCAACCAGGGATCTGACGCTGTTACTTTTTATCTGAAACTGGGAATACTGTAACTGTAGATGTGACTGGTGTTTTGAGACAATGGAACTGGACATTCTCTGATCTGGAGGGATAAAAGCTGCCACACAAACACTGGTGAATCTGCTTTCTTCGTATCTCACTGTCACTTGAATTTTTTTTTTTTATTCAGTTTTATTGAGTGTTCCTGCTCACGCTGATTTAGTATGCGCCTTATGGTCTATGATGTCAAAAAAAAACAAAAACAGAGACATAGGTATATACGCTATTTGGAATTATTCATTTTATGACCCGTATAGTACATTTCAGAAAACATTGTGGCCGCGTGTTTTTTTTTATTTTCCCGATCATGCCAGTCCCGACATGTTGCTATATGGTGACGTTTCTTTTGCACTCCAGGACATGCAGAGGAAAGAATAGTACAGAGAGGTCAGTTCAACGCTATACAGTATGCAATCAAATTCAAATGCTAACAGTTCATACACATGCAAGGACCGTCCTATCTACATTTACAACACGTGTACCTGTTGCAATGTACACACTACTAAAACTCCAGCACTTCACTCCCAGATAATCAAGGCATGAGCTGGCAGAACTTTGTGCACGTTCTGCGGCGGTGGGGGGATGGAATAGCAGGCTGCTTGCTGCTTGTCTTTATCGGCACATTTACAGGACAAAAGACGCTGATGGAGAGGTGCGATGGGATTTAAGGTGGGCCGGATCTAAGAGTTTTTTCGTAGGCTCTGGTAATTCTAGTGTCAAGAAACCCACTAGAAAGAGGGTTCTTTTGGTCCAAGCCAGAAGTGATGTCAGTATTGGAAATTCCAGGCCAAGCCGGAAGTGATGCCATCTCCGCCTTCTTAGTTGTGCATGAAGGGAGAGGGGCTGTTAGTGATTATGTTCCCAGTGTTGCTACCTGTAACCTTATGTCCATAGTGCTGTGTTGATGCTCCTGACTCACTCTCATGTGACAATACATATACAGCATATGTTCATTTCATATGGCACATAACCTGATCCATCTAATATGGGCCCTTAGCAAGAACATTAGGATGTCAATTAGTCCATCAAGCTTATTTGGCTAGCTAATAGCAAAACTGTTTGTTGTTTCTTATCCAGATTTTCACTTCACCAATTAATTTTTTTCCAGATTCCCATGATCCTTTGCATAATGAAGTGCTTCTGATATTCTATCTGCAATGCACTTCTTGCTTTCTGCAAATGTAAATCATTAAGGCCAGTTAAAGAAGGCAGAATCTCCAGCATTGACTCATGTTGTACCCCACTTAGGACTTCAACTTATTCTGAAAAGTTCCTCAGACGTTAACTGACTGAGTTTAGGTAATTCTGCTTCCATCTGCACATGGCCCTCCAGTTTGAAGACTAGCCTTTCATAAGCTTTGCCAAAGTTAGGGTAAGTAATATCACATCGTTTCAAAGTGTCTAAAGCTTTTGCTCCCAGCCTATTAATAAAATAACACCCCTTCCTGTGTAAACCCATGTTGACTGTTGGCAGACACACTTGCACAGGACATCCATCTTCTCCTTTATAACTTTTTTTCTGATAAGTTCTATGTTAAACTAATTAGCGTACTGTTGCCTTGACTGGCCAATCAACTTTTGATTAGCTTTCTGTCTTTAGATACTTCTCTGTATATAGAGATTTGTGAAAACATACAAATTAATACTGAATATATTTGATACTATCCTTTTAAATCTTAGTCCTACTTCACTCTCTTCAATTTCAAAATATTTTTATATATTTGTAATATTCCCTTTAGCCATGGGCATATTATCAACCACTTCATAGGTGAAAACTTCTGGAAATATGTATAAAGTGTATTTGCGATTTTCTGTTCTGTATATTCTATTTCCCCCTTGCTGTTCTTAATACACCTCGCCTGCTTCTTGATTCTCTCTTACAGTTATAATACTGGAAAAACCTCTTAGGGCCAACTTGTGCATTATTAGCAACATTCATCTTTAGCTGCCTTTTGCAGGTGGTAATTTCCCTTTTAACCACGGCTCTCATGCACTCATAAGCCCCACAGTTACTGCTAACGCTATTTTTCTTTTGCATAATTGAGCTGCCTTTTCTTCAGTAATTTCTTTATCATCTTCTTGCTCATCCAACATGTGAAGGATGCACATTGACGTGTCTGAGTAATTCACCCGGATAACTGATTTGCATGTTTTTATTATTGATGAAATTCTTCTGTTTTATTAGTTTTCTCCAGGTTCCTTGAAAACAGTAAATCCAGACAGGAACTGCCTCTAGAGGTCTGTGTGATTAGTAGCTGTATGAAGTTGTCATTCATCATTTTCCTCTATTCCGCCCTTCACTACAGAATGACTGAAATGTTGTATTAACAAGATAACTAGACATACTTAGAAGTAGCTGTCACCTGCCACCTCATTGTGTTCAACAAGTACCACTTTACAGCTCTCGGAGAGAACAGTGTGAGATGGTGAATAGTCAAGCAGAAAGAAGTGTGGCCCAATAAGCAGGTGGTTTCACTGTCACCTCTGGCTGACTTGAAGGCTTAATTGAAAATGAAGGAATTAAAGAATACTTTGAGGATTTTTTTTGGAGAGTGGACTCAAAAGCAGGAAATAATTTCACTGCAATTTATAGTACTGTAGGATTTTGCACGTGACAAATACAATTTTGAGAACTGAGTACCATCAGAGGATATTCCTGACCTTGGAATTGGTTTCTGAAATAACCTCAGAAGAAGCATTGGGTGGGGCTTAAAAGGCACTCTGTGGCACTGGGGTTGTGCTTCAGAACACCAAAATGGTGTGGGCTTTTTAAAAACTGCAAAAAAGTCCCAAATAACCTCAGACATGACCTAGTAATAGGGCAGATACAAGATCTTTATAAAGAAAAAATGGTTTATTTTTTCAAAAATGCCCAGTGACATAATGCAAGCTCGGTGGAGCACAAAAGACAAAAAGGAGTTGCCTGAAACATGAGGGCAATCCAAAGCAAACTAATCCAAACAATGGAGAAAAAAGGTTAAAAAAAAGCACAAGCAAAGACACTAAAACTCACCACACTCCCAAGTGCATTTAAATTAACTGTGGATAACCCTTGCCTTTATAAGGCTGAGGACAGTTCTTGGCAGTGAACTTTTGGAGAATGACCCACAAAACACAAGGCACATAACAATGCAAAAAATAATAAAAAAGTAACAGTAACGTAATTAAGTAACTCAAAAATGTATAAAAAAGACATGAAAGAAGGATGTGAACCCATGTCAGGGGAGGAACCCTTGTTGAAACATAACACCTGGCATGTGCAGCTTGTAATCGGTGTTGTATATTGAAGTCACAAAAGTGGTGAAAGGGGTGTGAGGCTAATAAGAACACACAGAAAACATGCCAGGCCCTTCTCTGGCCTGCCAGGAAATGTTCTTAAACCTGGCAGCCATCCCCCAACTACCAAAGGCAGGCTGTGGCCTAAATAAGCCCCAAAATAGGGAACTGGCTTTAAAATTTCAACATATACTTTAAGAACATAGAACATAAGAAATTTGACAAACAATCTCAAAACAAACTTCATTCATTTAACTGTTTCCAAAACTGTTTTCACTCTTTTTCTTTTTCTGTTTCCCAAGTTCCACAGATCACCAGGCAATCATATGTCCCTTATCTTAGGATAATTCCTGAACTAATCACGTCCCTTTTCTCTCTGATACTCAGCGGTTAAGAGAATGATCTGTGGGAAAACAACAAGACACAAAATACACTCCCAAGAGACAACTCACCAAAGTCAACTCCCCTTCTCTGTGTCTTGCATACCCTCCCGGTGATAAGACACTAATTCACAGCTGGCTGTAAATTATCTTACCCCCCACCTACGCCAACACCTACTAGAAAACAAGTTGTACTCACAATGGTATGTAATACATTTAAGCCACCTTGCTGCCAGACTCGTGCATGCATGGATGCAAAACCTCCACTCCACACTCTTAAACATTTCCTTACTGACAATTTTCTCCCTCATGCCAAAAACGCCTGCGCCAGGAAATCAACACACACAAACACTCCAATACTATTTTTGACTCAGCAACCAGATTTACAAAACTATTTATATCCCTTACTCCATAAACAGTTTAAAAATGATACACAAAAGTCACCTACTAAAGGACCTATGGCTCAACTTGACACAAACCGGAAGAGCCACCCTGACTGTCTGACAAAGCTTTGGACCATATAGGTAGGCCACTTCAAACCACCAAATTCCTAGATTCATATCACATCCTGGGACCAGTTTGGATGATTCCTGTCTTCCCAACATAGGAAATGGCTATCCGTAATTCTGAAGTGGATAAGCCAGTTAGAAGATGGATGGGCTACAAGTATGTCATATAGGGGAGAGGTTGGGAACATGCTTTGATAGCATGTTGCCACACCCACCGCAAGATAAACCACATGGTTTAGGACCCGAGTGTAGTGGGTGACACCTCAGCACCTCACTGGAACAGTGTGAGTTTTTTTACGGTGGCTGGAGTGCCAATCCTGCCACCAACCCCCAAGTTTGTGGGTTTCAAACCGGCAACCTTCTGATTGCAGCGCAGATCCTTAGCCATTGTATTGGGATAAGCTATTTTATAGAAGGTCTATTTTATGAATGGAACTTTGGAAGTCAGAGAATACAATTATAACTTATCAATTAGGAGATGTAGGTGGAGTTCTACCTTACTGTTTTTGGGAAACAATAAGCTAACCTGTGCCATAACTCTCAAAATAATACTGCACGTTTGGAACATACCTTAAAGGGAATTTGGCATTTGAAGTGAGCAATTAGAAACACTAATTGCACGAAAGGTTAAATCCTGCCTAAAGGCATCTATGAGGTATACAATTATTGACCACATTGGAAAGTTTCAAAAGCTAGAATTTCCCAGCCCCTGGTATAGAGCAAAGTGCTAATAAAACAGTTTCTATCTTTGAATGTTCACCGCATGTGTCAGGTGGGAGTATGCAAATGTTGTGTCCTTACATTTAAAGCTGAACCTTCTCACATCAAGAAGCTGAGAAAGCAAAACTGAAGTGAGTGAAGGATCTGATACAGTACAGTAGGGTGAGATGAGCGTTCCCAGGGTCTATTTCAATGTGTTGATTCATGTTGGCAAGTTGAAGGCAAATAACTGCCGGGCATTAGGCCTTGATAAAGGTGGAAAAAAGATAATTATTGTAATTATAGTAGCGAGGGTGGTAATATTTTGATTTTCTCTTGATGGGAAAGCCAAAACCACAGAGAGAACGCATTACTTAATTATATGTATTTATTTAATAATTTAATTATTTTAAAATTCAATAATGAAAGAACAAACAATTAGAATCTGTGAAAAAAGGCACACATTGAATAAAGAAATATATCAAGAAATGAAATACTACAATAAAAAAATGAAATAAAACAAATGATTCAATATTGAAACTAAATAAATACAGTTAAAAATAATAAAGCAGATAGTTGTGCCCTACCTGGTCCATACATTATTAACTCACATAGAATAGTCCTGTGATTTATTCCTTTTAGTGAGAGGAAAGCCAGACATACCTCCAGCCTGGACAAAACCTCACTCTACCCACAGAGACTCAAATACCAAGTATAAATCAAAAAAGTGTAATGAAAAAATAAATTAAATGAAACAACACATACCATATTTAAAGAAATGTCATAAAGTATATTTACAACAAGAACACCAAAAAATATCCTAAAATGAGTGAGTCTGGTAAAAACTAATGAAGGTGCAGTTCTGATGTGATGATTTCAAATATCCCAAAATGAACCAGATTGCTCCTACTGTAATGTCATTATCAGCGTCCCAATGAAAAAACACAGGAACGACAGTGATCCAAAAGAACAGACTATAATCCAAACCAGACATTCCAAGTGCAGCAGAAATAGACGGAAAACAGACAAACACCTAAAGAGCTTTCTCATCTCTCCTAATAGTTCTCTTTAAGGTGCATAAAGTGTCCACTCACTTTAGTTGTATGGATGGCATGCAGTAGGTCAAAAGCTGCAGTCAGCATCCAATATCAGATGGTGGTTTTGCAGTGTGTCAATTCCCAGACAGTTACCAAAAGCAAACCAGCAATCCATGAATCCAAAAGGAAGGCAAAGCAAAGATAAACATGAAGATCCTATCAAAATGACTTGCTAACCCTTTTGTATTAAAACAAACAAAAAAAAGATGGCACAAAGAAGATAGCTGCTTAAATGAAATACTCCACCCAAAAGTTAACTTTTTTAAAAATGTTAGTTACTCTATGATGTTTGTAGTGATAGCCAAAACAATGTTTAATCTCATGTTTTCACACAGAATGAAACTAATAAAGTTTATTCCCTTAATGGGAAAATTTGGTGACCAACACTGGACAACAGCAAGCAATACTGAAGCATCCACTAAAAAATTTCACATTACCTTTGCTGCAAATTTCGCATCAAGTCATCCAGTCGTATACTAAAATATGCAAAATGCATGCATCTTTGGCTAAAATACTGTTACATCGATTTCTCCAGTAAAATAAAAGTAGCCCATGACTCTGAAGCTCTTTCACACAGAGTCACGCTTTTGAATTAAAGATCCCCTCTTCTTAATGCATTGGCCAAGAGTCCTGTCTTTAATTTAAAACATGACCCCATGATGAGTAATGTGAGATTTTTTTCATGAGCATTTTGATATAATTTGTTGTTGTCCAGTGTTGGCCACCACCTGTTTTCATTTAGCTCTGTTCTGAGTGAAAACATGACACAAAGATTTTTCTCGATTGTTACTAAAAACCACAAGTGATAAGTAACATTTTAAAAAAGTCTGAATTAGTGTAAGCTGCCATAATTTCTGAAATGCAATGATTTACTTCAGGTGGTAGAATATATAATAAACAAGAATAGTTGTGTCAAATATTTGAAATATTAAAGTGTGTACTTCAATTTAAACATTTAAAGTCTAAGTAATCTCTATTATAATAGAAATTTGTCATTTTTCACCCTCTGATAGAGGTCCATAAATAACATCATATTTATAATTACCTACCTTGAAATAGTCTAAAACAATACCTTCATGCTTATTTTTGAAATTTGTCATTTATATCCTTCTGAGAATGGCTCTTAGAGGGCTAGGTCCACTGGCAAAGAATTAGACATGAAAAATGTTGTTATATTCAATTTCAGCAACTTTGAAATACCATAAAATGACACTCCTTATGCCTATATTACTGAACCCCATTTTGTGTTTTGTGAAAAGGAATAAATTTGGCTCCTCATATCCCATTAGGGGTTGAACCCCTGGGATCGGTTGACATAGCATGCATAATATCAAGTCTTTTTGTTCATTTTCTGCTGAAGACAACTATTGGTTTACTTTTTATCACATGGGTGTAATTTTCTGCTCAAAGTATGGTCCAAAAATGAATGTAAAATTAGGTTTCTTTGGGGTCTCAGTAGCCAAAAATAGAAGCGAACCCCAAAAAGTTCAGTATGTTGGATTATTAGACATTAGGATGAGTCAAACTGTATATCATATGTGGGGTTTTCTCATACCAGTGAATCAGGAAGCTGCAAAATAAAAAACTGAAGTGGGAGTTGGTCTCATCCATTACGGGAGATGGATGTCTGAAGCGGAACTCTGTTAGCAGCAGTGTTATTTTTTCACTTATTTTTTATCATCCTGAGGTATCCTGTATTTACCCAACAAGAGAAAGTTCTATTACAGTACATGCAAGCATATATAAACATGAGTGGCAGGAAAGGGCTCAGAAAGAAACTGAAAAGAAAGCTAAAGCTCAAGGTACGGCCTTTCAGAGACTGAACATACAGGCAAAAGCACAGATCTCTCAGGACCCGGTGCCGCTGCATCATCTCCAGCCGAGAGTGAAAGTGGGAGCAAATGTGCAAATGATTCAGGTCATGATATTTCGTTGATTCCAGAAGATTCATTAAAACTGAAAATGGCCTTGCCTTCCGCATTGTCATCTACTCCTCACGAGCCGGGAACATCGACTTTAACTTCACCCACGGAGCACAAAGACCGAAATGATCTGTCTGAACTGAAGGCAATGATTGCCGCAATGGCCACCGACATAAAGAAGCTCAAGAAAGATATAAAGAAAGAAATAAATGATATAATGAAGGAAATAAATGATATATGGAAAAGTGATAAAATGATATACAGAAAGAAATACATAAGACATACACAAGACAAAAAAGAAGCTGCTGCAGGATATTAAAGACCAGGATAAACGTGTAAATAATCACTTTGAGGCAGCCTTCAAAGGTATGCTAGAAAAAATTGAGAAACAAATTCAGGAGAATGCGTCCAAGAGCACTTGGTGCTCAGTTGGAAGACGTTAAGCAAACATTTATGACTCAAATTGAAATAGCCGAACAACTGGCATCTACCGCTGACGGAAAAGCAACGGCTGCAAATTCCGAACGCAAAATACTCGGAGACAGACTTGCTGCACTGGAAGATGGATGCAGAAGGAATAATATTAGAATTGAAGATCTCCCTGAGAATCGTGAAAGTCTAAACCCAGTGAAATTCATAGCTGAATTATTCTCTAAGATAATTGGACAGGACTTCAAATCAGACACCGAGATTGCAGCAGTTTACCACATATGGGGATCAAATATCTCTAAACTGAGGACTTTTATCGTGAGTTTCAAAAAATTACAATCTAAATTATATATAATGTTACTTCTCAGACAGAAACAAGAGATTATATTTGAAAATAACCACATTCATATTTTCCCTGATTTCTCACCCTCAACAGCTGCTAAACATTCTGCTTTTTACAACATTAAACAGCGCTTATGGAAAGCAGAGATCAGATACAACCTCTTGTATCCTGCCAAACTGAAAATGGACATTCAAGGCAAGCACTACATCGTTACCTCTACGGAGGAAGCAGAAAAAGAGCTAAGAAAATTGATCCCGACACTTTTTTGAAAATCTGATCATGAGTCGCATCTTGCCATGGCATGGCAAAGAAGATCTTATTGTCTATTTGATCCGCTTGCAATGATACTGGTACCATAATTATACATCCTTTTCCCTACTCGGCCATTTTATGTTTATACTTTAATTACAATAACATGCATATATGTATGTATGTGTAATTTTTTTTTTTTATCGGAGACGTTTAATATCATACCCTTAATTTATTGTATTAGGGCTTACTATCCTTATTCAGGGCTACTTTTTAACATCATTCCCTGGGTTTACTATCTCAAGAATGTTTAAGATCATATTTTATAGTTCTAGTATTTGGACTGTATTGTCAATAGATACCTCAATTTTAATCCTCATACGGGGGGGCTTGTTTTGTTTTGGATGTGTTCTGTCTCTAGGTATGTCAAAGGACTGGGACTTTGTGAAGTGTGGTGCAGCCTCACGTGGGGAGGCAAAATGGGGGTGGCAGGGGGAGGATAGAAAGAGAGCAAGCTATTTCTAATCTGTCCTTTTAATCCTTATAATTATAAGTGCCAACGTAACAATAGGCTTCATGGCAATAACTCCTGGGAAAATTGGAAATTGATGTCAAAGCTGTCTTATTTTCAGTTAAGACTACAAAATGACAACAAATGTTCAGATACAATGTCTCCATGACTGAACAGTTAACTTTGTGAGCTGGAATGTTAACGGTCTGAATCATGAATTAAAGAGAAAGAAAGTATTCTCTCACCTAACAGGTCTAAACACTAAAATAGTATTTTTACAGGAGACCCACTTATTAAGCAAGGATCAATTTCGGCTGCACAGAGACTGGATTGGCCAAATAATCCATTCCATGAGAATTCTTATACATAGAACAGTCTCATTTGCAGTATCAGATGTAATATCTGATCCTGAAGAGAGATATATGATCGTCATGGGTAATTTATGTAACTGTAAAGTAATTTTGATAAATATCTATGCACCCAATGTATTTGCATCCATTCCTAATGTGTACACTCATAAAATTATAATGGCTGGGGACTTTAATTGTGTTTTAAATCCAGATCTAGATAGGTCTCCTGCCACAGGGGCGATGACATCTAACAATGCAAAGACAATTACACAGTTTGTAACTGATCACAACTTATCAGACCCCTGGAGATTTCTAAATCCAAACTCAAGAGCATATTCCTTCTACTCACCAGTGTATCACTGCAACTCAAGAACTGATTATTTCTTTGTATATAACGATTTCTTGCCTAAGATTAAATCTTGTAAGTACGACGCAATTGTTATCTCTGACCCCGCCCCTTCGATTTTGGAGCTAAAATCATTATGCCCCACATACTCATCTCACAGATGGCGTCTTAACCCACTAGTAGATGAGAACTGTACAGAATTTATATCCAAACAGTTTTTTAGTGACAAATACATCCTCAGAGGTTTCTGCAGGAATACTCTGGGACACATGACCATGTAGATAGGATATAGCGGGTTGGATAATGGATGGATGGATGGACCCTGAAGGCTTTCTTAAGAGGACAGATTATCTCATATGTTTCTCACAGAAATAAACTGGAAAACAACAAGGTATCAGGGCTAATCAGTGAAATTACTAGAATAGATCAAGAACATGCCAGGTGTCCAAGTGAGGCACTTCATAGGAAAAGACAGGTTCAACATTCAGAACTCAACCTCTTAACAACTAAAGAAACTGAACAACTGATTTTTAAATCAAGGCATCATTACTATGAACATGGAGAGAAAGCTAATAAGATCTTAGCTCAACAAATCCACAAGCAGGAAGTTTGCAGTGCAATCCCAGCAATCACCAATGCATACTGAGACAAAATCATTGACCATAAAAATATAATGCACACATTTAGAGACCACTATAAGTCCTTATATTCTACTGAGCTTAAAGAAGACAAGACACAATCTAATGCATTTCTGGAAGCGTTACAGATACCACAAATAGATACTCTTAGTGCAGAGGAATTGGATAAACCTCTGGCACTATCAGAATTACTAGATGGTATAAACTCATTTCAGAGTGGGAAAGCAGCAGGCCCTGATGGCTACCCTGTCGAATTTTATAAGAAATTCTCAACTCAGCTTGCTCCCCTTTTATTAGCAACATTTACAGAAGCTAGAGACAATAAAATTCAACCTCAAACTTTTTGCCAAGCATTAATTACAATTTTTCCTAAAAAAAACAAGGACTTATTACAATGTGCATCATACAGACCAATTTCACTTATGAATAATGATGTTAAGATACTCTCCAAAGTTGTAGCTAGAAGGATTGAGAAAGTGCTTCCTTCGGTAATATCACAAAACCAAACTGGATTGATCAAAGGCAGACACTTGGCTTCCAATCTTCTACACCTGTTTAATGTAATATATTCACCCACAAAGTCTAACACCCCAGAGATGTTATTATCGTTGGATGTAGAAAAAGCATTTGATATGGTTGAACGGAACTACCTTTTCAGTACATTGGAGAAATTTGGGTTTGGCCTGAACATTTGTTCATGGATCAAACTATTGTATACCAGTCCAGAAGCTTCAGTTTGTATTAAGAACATTAATTCAGACTACTTTAAACTAGAATGTGGTACTACACAAGGATGCCCCTTGTCACCACTGCTTTTGGCAATTGCCATTGAGCCACTGGCAGTTCACATTAAAAATGCTTATGAGATAAAGTGGATTATTAGAGGAGGACTTGAACAGAAAATTTCTCTATGTACAGGTGATATGGTACTGTATATATCAGATCCACAAAATACTGTGCCTGTGGTCCTAACAGCACTAACAGAACTTCAAAAGATTTATGGTCTCAGAATTAATTTGAATAAAAGTGTGCTCTTTCCAGTGAATTCTCAAGCACACAATATTAGATTGGACACCTTCCCTTTTATCATCGCAGATCAGTTTAAATACCATGGGGTAAACATAACAAGTAAACATAAAGCTTTTTATCAACAAAATTTTGCCGTCTGTATGGAAAAAATGAAGCAAGACTTGCATAGATGGTTCACCCTTCTTCTCACTTTAGCTGGAAGAATTAAAAATTCTAATATACATCAATAAATCATTTTTTGAGAAATTAGATTCAACCATAACCTCATTTATTTGGAATTCAAAACATCCACATATCCAAAAGGGTGACTCTACAAAGACCTAAGGCGGAAGGTGGCATGGCTCTAACTTTAAGTTTTATTACTGGGCAGCAAATATACAAACTATAATAACCTGGGGCCTCATGTATAAACGATGCGTACGCACAGAAATGTTGTAATTAACTTGTAGCAATATAATGGTCCAGGGAATAGCCATAGTATTCCAAATACCATAACTGCTTTAGCATTGTTACTCTCACTGCATCTTCTTCTTCATTCAGCTGCTCCCATTAAGGGTTGCCACAGCGGATCATCTTTTTCCATATTACTCTCACTGCACCACTCAGAGTATTTATATCACTGTATCTGAATGGGGAATCACAGCAGCAGCTGATCGGAAAGAAAATTATCGGTATACAGCATCAAGCAAATGCTTCAAAGCCTTTCCTGTATGGACCTCGCAGTTCACAAACAGTTTAATCCCAAGAACTATAAACGCACTCAATCAAGTGCTCCTTGTAGAACTGTTTGTACTTATAAGTACAATTACCTCACTGTAAACTTGCACTATAGTTATAATATTGCACAACCTGCGCCACTTTATAAAGCGCGTATGATGACGATATCATTTTTAAGATGAAATGCAGAAAAATATGTTGATTATATTATACAGATAAAACTTTAACTTCATTTAAATAATCTGTATTGCTTAATAATTAAACATGTGAGGACACGGTGCCGCAGCGCTAGCTAGTTCACGGTTTGCTCCTGCCTTGCGCTGTATTCTTGCAGGAAGTAGGAAGTATTTTATGAAAGAGAAGCTTTTATCTGTGGCTTCTCTGCACGAGAACTACCCTTTTCCACTCTCTCTAATGTACACAGTTGTTAATGTCTGGAAAACATTTGAGATTAAATCACTTAGAGATCTGTACATAGACAACGTCTTTGCATCCTATGAACAACCACACTCCAAATGTAACTTTCCAGCAACACATTTCTTTCACTACCTTTAAATTAGAAACTTTGTTAAACAAAACCTTCCCAATTTTCCTCACCTCCCACCTTCCTCTATGCTGGAAAAAATATTGATCATTCTTGAGGACAGCATCTCCGTAATATATAAACCATTTTGCAGTCTCTCCCTTTCAAAGATCCAAGAGTACAGTGGAAAAAAGATCTCTCACTCAACATTTCAGAAAAGGAGTGGAAAGTAGCAATGCACAGAATTCATTCGAGCTCCATATGCACAAAGCATACAATTATTCAACTTAAAATTATATATGTCTAATTTAAAATTGTCCAAAATGTTTCCAGGGCAAGATCCAATCTGCAAATGTTGCAATCAAGTTCCAGCCGCAGTGGGCCACATGTTTTGGGCGTGCACCAAATTAACATCATTCTGGACCAAACTTTTTAAATGCCTTTCAGACAGCCTTGGTGTCACAATCCCTCCTAATCCACTAACATCTGTGTTTGGTGCAATTCCAGATGGGCTTAAAGTGGAGAAGGACAAACAAACTGTAATTACCTTTACTACACTATTGGCATGTAGACTTATCTTGCTCAACTGGAATAATCTTAACTCACCTCTTTTAAGTCAGTGGGTAACTGATGTTATATACTATTTGAAATTGGAAAAAGTTAAATTCTCACTTAAAGGATCTGTTCAAACCTTTTTCAAAACCTGGCAGGAACTAATCAATGCCATTTTAGAATAAGCATTTACATTGAGGAAACAGATTCTCTCCCCTCTTTTTTTTTTGATCTATTTATTTTTATTCATTTATCAATTTTTCTGTTTACTTAATTTTTAGTAGCTTAAAGTTTTACTCTGCTGGCCTAGCCCTCTTTCTCATGTATGGAGAGTTGATTTGTAAAAACTTGACTTATTTGTCTCACAGTTAGGAGACCCAGGTTCGCTTTCCGGGTCCTCCCTGCGTGGAGTTTGCATGTTCTCCCTGTGTCTATGTGGGTTTCCTCCGGGTGCTCCAGTTTCCTTCGACAGTCCAAAGACATGCAGGTTAGGTGGATTGGTGATTGTAAATTGTCCCTAGTGTGTGCTTGGTGTGTGGGTGTGTGTGTGTATGTGTGTGTGTGTGTGTGTGCGCGCCCTGTGGTGGGTTGGTACCCTGCCTGGGGTTTGTTTCCTGCCTTGTGCCCTGTGTTGGCTGGGATTGGCTCCAGCAGACATTCGTGACCCTGTAGTTAGTATATAGCGGGTTGGATAATGGATAGACTTATTTGTATGGAATGTTATTTGTTATTAAAATCAATAAAATAATAAATAAATAAATAAATAACTGAAGTGATTTCAAAGCATTCACAAGTTAATTCTTATGAGCACAAAAGTATCATTTTTGGATGGAGTAATCTTTTAAAAAAGTTAATGCCTTAACAAAGAACTATAGGCAGGCAGTAGTTTTAAATAGATCTTTCAGCTAACTGCAGACCAAATGCTGCAGCACCTTAGAGTTCTAAACCAGGTGTTGTCTCTGTGAACACAAAACACAACTGACAGCATAGGACAGGGAAAAAGAATATAAACACAAAATCCAAACAAAACTAAAGTTCTCATGGTATCTCTGACTCCTAAATGCAAAATAAGTCCTTGTCACCAAAATCTAATTTCAGTTCTTTGAATGGTGGAATCCAAAATCAGCCTTTTCCCTGAAACCTCAAAGCAGAGTTCAGCCTACACAAACTGTGAAGGGCAAAAGGCCCAGTAATGTTTGAAAGAATCTGAAACAATCTACAAAATGTGGGGAGATTTGAGAAGGGGAGGAGGAACTGTTAAAATTCTCTGGCCTGTAGTGACAAAAAACAAGATTTCTTTACATTTGTAGAATTTACCAACAAAAATATATTAAAAAAAAAAAATTTTAAAAGGTGGTGCCTAAAAAGACAACTTGTAGGGATGCACATTAGGGTCCATGGAATTGAGCAGTTTTGAAATAATAAGTGGCAGGCTCAGGCACAGAGGAGTTTAAGTGTGAAGAGTTGCATGGCGGAGTGGCTCCAGGATGTTGATGGGCAGTTGACTGGTCAGGATTTCATATGTGGACATGTGTAACAGCCAATTGCTTTATTAATACTCTGTAGTCATAGTGGTTAGTGCACCTGCATTCCTGTGAGCTTAAAAGTATCCTGAGCAGGATGGTGGGAGAAAAAATTCAAACCAGAAAATGAATTTAAAGAGCTGAAATCGGGAATGAGCCAGCACAGTGAAATGTAGGCAAAGTGGTCAGTGGCCCGTAACAGAGAGAATAGTTTAGGCTGCTAGTGATCCCAGACATACCGAGGGGGGACATCTGAAAGACGGAGGTCCTGGAGACTCCGATGGAGGCACTAGAAAGTTGAAGGCTGGCTATGCGCGGTCCAGCAGACAGTGACATAGGCAGGAAAACATTTGGCCAGCTGCAAGACCCGCTTGGTGAGCCGAAAAGATGGGAGGACAAAGACACACTGGGCTGACAGGAGTCAAGGCAACCCAGAGTTTTAGTGTTGGATTTTAATGGACTGTTTAATGAACTATTTCTTGCTGATTTTAACCCCATGATGAGTACTCATTTTATGGATTATTTATTTATTTATTTGAAGCACTGTACTTTTGTACTTTGAAGTTTTTGAACCCGTATCTATTTGTGAGGAAAAACACTTTGCACATTGGCAACTTACTCGTGTTACTCATCTAAGTTCACGATAACTGACAGTCCCAGGTTCAAGAGGGTTATGACAACTGCAGCTAACCCAGACCATTTGACAACACAATGCAAGCAAATTCAATCCAGAAAATGAGCTCAACAAAAACCAGAAGCAAATCATTCAAAAAACAAAAAAAATCTGCAGTATACTTGTAATAAACACTATGCACAGAAGAATAAATGCCAGTCTGAGGAACTCGAGCTACACTTCCAATATAATGGCTGGAGATGGTTCTTCAGCTGCTACCTTAGGGGGGGCCTCACTCCATAAAGAGCACAGAACAGATAATGAAAAACATGAATACACAAATCATCAGCATAATACTGTAATTTACAATAAACAATTAAGAAAACAATATTAAATAATAAATACAATAACAAATTGCCAAACTAAACTCAAAATGGCAAATTAATAAAGTAAAATAAAAGACAAATTACACAGGGATGAGACCCTAGCTATCTCCTAACAAAGATGAGGGGTTGGAGGAAAAACACAAATAACAATGAAAACAGAGTAAGGCACTTCTGTAACCTGAGCAGGCAAAGGACAAAACATACAGTTGCCAAAATGTGAAGGGAAAAGGAGTAGGCAATATAGCATGGTCATATTCAACAGCACAGGTCACAAATGTGGAAATCTTAATCTCATTTATACACATGGTGGCCACACAATAAAATTAGTCAGGTCATGGCAAGTAGATGATATGGCTGGGGAGAAACAGCTTGTAAATGGCATGACAGAAGCTACGTCTGAAGGTGAGATCTGGCAGGCTGTTGTGGAGGCTGGAGGAATGCATCTTCTCTGCTAGTCAGTTTTGAAACTGTCACACATTATGTACCATGTAAGGAGTGGCCTCATGCTGTTAAGAATTAAGTTTTAAGTTAAAAAAAATGCATTGGACCTCTGATGAAACTTCTTTTAACATTGTGGATTAATTTTTTCAAAGAATGTTTTTCCATTAAAATTCTGCATCTAAATTCTGGGAAGCTTTATGTGTGAAAGATGATTAATGAGTCAAGAGAATAAATAACCAGCACCAGCTTACATGAAGAGAATATATATTTTTTTTAAATATATTTTTTAAATTGGTTGAAATTCGGCTATAACCAAAAGCATATGCTTGAATACCAGCATTTCTGATGTGTGAGGTCATGGCATTTTAAGATGCTGGTAAACTTAATCTGATGGTTTTGCCTTATAAGTCTCTTGAAAATATACCCTAATTCATCCATATTCTGAAAAGTTTTAGTCTAGGTTAAGGGTCATTCTGGGTTCCAGCAGCAACAGATGCAATAAAGAAAACAACAGGGAAAAGAAAAAGAAATAAACGTCCACATTCACTCACAGAGGTCCAATCTGGACTTGCCAGTTAGTCTTTCCTGGATATATTAGGAAAATGGAAGGAAAAACTGCAGCATCATTCGATAAACCCACCAGAGACATGGGGAGAACATAAAAACTCCAACTTAAAGAAATATGACAATGAACATTGCTAAACTTAGAGTAGGGAACATAAAAGAAACACAAAAAGGGTTAAAAAAGAATGGTCCCAGGGGGACAAATCCTCTGCTGAAATGGAATTTGCATGAATACATCCCTGGCAAGGACTGTCACACTTTTTAACAAGTGCACAGGTCAATGCTGCTTTAGAAAAAGGAGAGTAATTTGGAGGACCTTTTTAAAGGAAAACAAAGGAGCCCAATTGAGGCTGTTGTTCTTCCTTTAGGGTTGTTGGTTTTTTACAGACAGATAACTGTAATGGTTTTCCTAAAATGTCTTGCTGTGGTTCCCTCTGCAATAACATCGTTGCACAGTTTCAGACTCTGGGCACATGGAACTGTAACTAAGTGACCAGGAGATGGGAGAATTGAGACACAAACAATGATGACTATTCAAAAAACAGAATTCTGGTTTATTTCAGAGATGCCAAAAACAATTTACAATACTGTCTTGCAAATATATATATTGTGGTAAAAAATTAGGCAACCTGTATACTGAAAAATCAGCAACAGAAAAGAAAAAAGTCTTTACATAAGCAGAGTTCACAACTTAACTGATTAACAGGTTGAGTCTGCTCTATAAATATGATGGATAGGAGGAAGAGGTGGAGTCAGGACAGCTGGAACAGGAACTTACGAGGCAGGAAGATGATGGCATCAAGGATTGCTGAAAGTGAATTCAACAGTGGGTGGACTGGTGGTGATGTCACTGACAGACTGGGCCTTTGGCTGAACTACAGAGGAACAAGAGGAGAAAGGATCAGGTGAGAGCGCCAACCCCTGGTTTGGCTGACGAATATCACTATTTGAGCCTGTAAACTGTCCCCCTTGTGCACGTGTGTGATAATATACACAATTCAATGCAAGAACATTAACAAAAACAAAAAAAATAAATGCAGGGGTCATATACAATTATTACAGTGACTCTAATGCAAAAAGTGATGAGAAAATCCACCAAAAACATAAAACAAAAACTTTTTCTTCTTCTTCCACAGACAGTTCACAAAGAACGGGCAGAAAAATAATCAAAAACAAAAAGTGGAAAATTATGCCCAAAGACAATAATGACAAAAATGGGGACCTACACCCACAGAAAACTTCCACCCAAAATTATATACAAATCAGAAGTAAACTTTTAAGCAATTAAAAAAAAAAACACTTTATTTTATTTTTGGCAATGCCAGGTATTTCAGCTATGTTAGCTAGTTGGACAACATATCGGACATGCACCTCAGCGTAGTGCCAGTTCAAGCCCAGAGAAGCTCTCTGGCTTCACATTAGTAAAGTGACTTGCAAGAAGACACTGAATGGCTTTACCGAGACACTGTGTTCTCCCTCACTGGAACACTAAACCAACAGGTAAGTAACTTCTACCTCAACTGTGACTGTTTACCTCAGTGGCGTAGCTAGGGGTGGGCAGAGGGTGCGTCATTATTGGCCAAAAGGCTCAGTACAATTTGTATGTAAGCTGCAGGGTTCGGAAAGATATCACTCATGAATGAAAAAAGTAAAATTTTCTGATTTTTATCCACAAATGCTTCAAAAATAATTTTCAGACTGTCCTTCTGTGACGGCATCAGACACAGCAGTTGAAATTTATGAAGAAATAACAAAACTAAACATAAACATTACACCGATGATAATTTCTAGGAAGATAAACAACTAATTTACAGTTTATAATTTTGTTTCGTTAACAATCCAAATGCGTTCTTTCTCTGAGCAGAAAACATCCCAACCTATGACTTGTACACTACACTGGTTCTGGTTTTCGCAGCGTAATTATATTAAACTAATAATTAGAACACGGCTTATCATCGCAGCTATACTATATTCTTGTCTAGTTAATGCTTATAAATAATTATATGTGAAAAATTATTGATGTTTCTCTATATATTAAAAAATCCATGCAGAATGTATCTTAATTTTTCTCTATCTTCTTCTTCTCTCGGCTGCTCCTGTTAGGGGTCGCCACAGCAGATCATCTTCTTCCATATCTTTCTGTCCTCTGCATCTTGTTCTGTTACACCCATCACCTGCATGTCCTCTCTCACAACATCCATAAACCTTCGCTTACGCCTTCCTCTTTTCCTCTTGGCTGGCAGCTCTATCCTTAGCATCCTTCTCCCAATATACCCAGCATCTCTCCTCTGCACATGTCCAAACCAACGCAATCTTGCCTCTCTGACTTTGTCTCCCAACTGTCCAACTTGAGCTGACCCTGTAATGTACTCATTTCTAATCCTATCCATCCTTATCACACCCAGTGCAAATCTTAGCATCTTTAACTCTGCTACCTCAAGGTCTGTCTCTTGCTTTCTGGTCAGTGCCACCGTCTCCAACCCATATAACATAGCTGGTCTCACTACCATTCTGCAGACCTTCCCTTTCACTCTTGCTGATACCCGTCTGTCACAAATTACTCCTGACACTCTTCTCCACCCATTCCACCCTGCCTGCACTTTCTTTTTCACCTCTCTTCCACAATCCCCATTACTCTGTACTGTTGCTCCCAAGTATTTAAACTCATCCACCTTTGCCAACTCTACTCCCTGCACCCTGTGAATTTCCCCTTGGGATTAATAAAGTATCTATCTATCTATCTATCTATCTATCTATCTATCTATCTATCTATCTATCTATCTATCTATCTATCTATCTATCTATCTATCTATCTATCTATCTATCTATCCACTGACCTCCCTCTGATTTTCACACATGTATTCTGTCTTGTTCCTACTGACCTTCATTCCTCTCCTCTCTAGAGCATATCTCCACCTCTCCAGTGTCTCCTCAACCTGCTCCCTACTATCGCTACAGATCACAATGTCATCAGCAAACATCATAGTCCACAGGGACTCCTGTCTAATCTCATCTGTCAACCTGTCCATCACCATTGCAAATAAGAAAGGGCTCAGAGCCGATCCCTGATGTAATCCCACCTCTATGTTGAATGCATCCGTTGCTCCTACGCAGACCTCACCACTGTCACACTTCCCTCATACATATCCTGTTTAACTCTTACGTACTTCTCTGCCACTCCTGACTTCCTCATACAATACTACAGCTCCTCTCGAGGCACCCTGTCATATGCTTTCTCCAGGTCCACAAAGACGCAATGCAACTCCTTCTGGCCTTCTGTTTACTTCTCCATCAACATCCTCAGAGCAAACATTGCATCTGTGGTGCTCTATCTTGGCATGAAACCATACTGCTGCTCACTAATCATCACCTCACTTCTTAACCTTGCTTCCACTACTCTTTTCCATAACTTCATGCTGTGGCTCATCAATTTTAATCCCCTATAGTTACTGCAGTCCTGCACATACCCCTTATTCTTAAATATTGGCACCAGTACACTTCTTCTCAACTCCTCAGGCATCCTCTCACTTTCCAAGATTCCATTAAACAATCTGGTTAAAAACTCCACTGCCATCTCTCCTAAACACCTCCATGATTCCATAGGTATGTCATCTGGACCAAAGGCCTTTCCATTTTTCATCCTCTTCATAGCTGTTCTTACTTCCTCCTTGCTAATCCGTTGCACTTCCTGATTCACTATCTCCACATCATCCAACCTCTTCTCTCTCTCATTCTCTTCATTTATCAGCCTCTCAAAGTACTCTTTCCATCTTCTCAACACACTCTCCTCGCTTGTGAGTACGTTTCCATCTTTATCCATTATCACCCTAACCTGCTGCACATCTTTCCCAGCTCTGTGCCTCTGTCTAGCCAATCGCTACAGGTCCTTTTCTCCCTCCTTAATGTCCAACCTCTCATACAACTCATCATACACCTTTTCTTTAGCCTTTGCCACCTTTCTCTTCACCTTTTACCTTATCTCCTTGTACTCTTGTCTACTTTCTGCATCTCTCTGACTATCCCACTTCTTATTTGCCATCCTCTTCCTCTGTATACTCTCCTGTATTTCCTCATTCCACCAGCAGGTTTCCATTTCCTCCTTCTTCTTTCCAGATGTTATGCCAAGCACCCTTCTTGCTGTCACCCTTACTACATCTGCTGTAGTTTCCCAGCTGTCTGGTAACTCTTCACTGCCACACAGTGCCTGTCTCACCTCCTCCCTAAACTCAACATTGCAGTCTTCCTTTTTCAACTTCCACCATTTGATCCTTGGCTCTGCCCTCACCCTCTTCCTCTTCTTGATCTCACGTCATCCTACAGATCACCATCCTATGCTGCTTAACTACACTTTCCCCTTCCACCAATTTGCAGGCTTCAATCTCCTTCAGATCAACTCTTCTGCATAGGATGTAATCTACCTGTGTGCATCTTCCTCCACTCTTGTACGTAACCCTATGTTCCTCCCTTATCTTAAAATACGTATTCACCACAGCCATGTCCATCCTTTTGGCAAAATTCACTATCCTCTGACCTTCTTCATTCTTCTCCTTGACACCATACCATCTCCACTGTTCCCTTCACCAACATACCCATTGAAATCCACTCCAATCACCACTTTCTGTCCCTTGGGTACACTGTTCATCACTTCATCAAACTCACTCCAAAAATCTTCTTTCTCACCCATTGCACACCCAATTTGCGGTGCATATGTACTAACAACATTCATCATCACACCTGCAATTTCCATCCATCCATCCATTTTCCAACCCGCTGAATCCGAACACAGGGTCACAGGGGTCTGCTGGAGCCAATCCCAGCCAACACAGGGCACAAGGCAGAGAACCAATCCTGGGCAGGGTGCCAACCCACCGCAGCACCTGCAATTTCCAGCTTCATAATCATTACTCTGCCTGACACTCTTTTCACCTCCAAAACACTCTTGACATACTGTTCCTTCAGAATAACTCCTACCCCATTTCTCCTCCCATCCACACCATGATAGAACAATTTGAATCTACCTCCGATCCACCTGGCCTTACTCCCCTTCCATTTAGTCTCTTGCACGCACAATATATCAACCTTCCTTCTCTCCATCATATCTGCTAACTCTCTCCCCTTACCAGTCATTCTGCCAACATTCAAAGTTCCTACCCTCAGTTCCACTCTCTTTACTTTCCTTCTCCCCTCCTGCCTCTGGACACGTCTTCCCCCTCTTCTTCTCCTTCTTCTTCTTTGGCCAACAGTAGCCCAATTTCCGCCAGCACCATGTTGGGTAACAGTACTGGTGGCGGTCATTGTTAACCCGGGGCTCGACCAATCCAGTATGGAAATTTGTATTGTTGTCTGCATATTGATTTGGCAAAATATTACACTGGATGCCCTTCCTGACGTAACCCTCCCCATTTATCCGGGCTTGGGACCGGCACAAAGAAACACACTGGTTTGTGCATCCCCTGTGGCTTCTTAATTTTTCTCTATACGTCATTTTAATTTTCTATTTAAATTGGTTAAAATATTCAGATATGTTGGAGGGCGGCAAATTGAAGCACTGCCCTGAGCTACACGAACTCTAGCTACACCACTGGTTTACCTGAACATGACATAGCTATAAATATCTATGCAAAACACTACTCTTAAATTGACTGAAGACTTGGCTTTTCACATTTCCCTTTAATTTAGTCCCCATAAACTCAAGAAAATGGTTGCATTGTGCTTCCCTGACATATGTCAGTAATCCATAATGACTGATGCATGAAATTTATATTAGAAAATGCATCAGATTGTTAATGTAATGAGGCTAGAACAGCACTTTTTAACCATTTTCCATTTGTGAGATATTTTTAGATTAAGAAAACCCAAAAGAAATGGTCATGATGGTGTTCTATTTTTTAATTGCGGTTTATTATATCCTGTATGGGAAAGATGCTTTCAAATAGTGAGCATCCCTTAACCTATGAAAACAGTTTTGCAAAAATTTACTGAAGCGGGCCAACCTTTTTTTCGGTGCTTTGTGATGCATACAGCAAAGTCTTCATAAAATGAAATCTTTTTCCCCAAAAGTAATCAACAACAAAAATGAAATGAGCATTTTGATACATGAAGTGTAATAAAATTCCCAGACTGACAAAAATATTAGCCTTTCTAAATGCTGATCTCATTCGCCACCTATGACTAAACTGAAACTAATTAATTTTGTCCCATCTTGCAAAAAAGTTATGTATCATCTTCTCTACGGATTAAGCATGTGGAAGGTGGCAAAGCTAAAATTGTATTACTTGATTTTGTTAGACAGACTTCCTTCTTAATATTAGAAAATAAAATACAAGTAGGTGACAATCTTATAAATGGATTTCTCCTAGGATTTTGAGTTGTCTGGTATTATCCAGGAAAGTCTAATGCCTGGCAGCTTGTTGTGGATGACATTTAAATTGAATTAAATTTTCTGTATAAAAATACATAGTATTGCTATAATAAGCTGTAACTCTTCCATTTGAGTGAATTATGGTACCAGTCTGAAAAAATACAAAGACAAATATGATAGCCATAAATGAGTAGTCATTATAAAGAATGTTTAACCCTTAAAGGATAAGTTCAGAATTTATCTAGGCAGTTATTTCTTTACAATCAAGGTATATATTAATTTATCACATCAAAGCTGTGTTCTAAAGCGAAGCATTTAAAAATAACAAGCCTATCCTTTAATTTTAGAATGGATGTGATGGTTCAAACATGAACAAAAAAAATCCTTAAAACTTACCAAATACATTCATTTTTTGAAGTCAAGAATGTTACTAAGAAGTGACCCTTGTCTTGGGATTGAACCATGCTGTAATACAAAATGTTTATGTTATTTTAGGAATAAACAATAGCAAAAAGCAAAATACTATAGTGATAGTCAGTCATATTTAAAGGAGATTGTTTGTCCACTTTACCTTGTTGATCATCTACCTCCATGTCAACCTTTCATGTTCAAGGGTGTGGTTTCACCTCATAGAGTCATTGCCAAATGCCATTATTGACATTATTGACTGTTGTTGCCCTGTTGTGAATGGCTGTCTCTGTCTCTCACAAAACCAAACAATCTTCTTCTTCATGTTTTTCTACTTATATGTGGGGTTGATGTGCTTGATCAACCTTCTAAGTACAGCTCGGATCTGCACCTCTTACTTAGTCCGACCATTTTCCTTCAAATCTTATTTACTTTATCCATATGTCTCTGTTTTGGCCTGCCTCTCTTTCTCTTCCCCTGAATTTCCATTCCCATCACTTGTTTGCCCACATCACTCCTCATCACATGTCCATACTACGTCAACCTATTTTCTTGTACTGTCTTAGATATCTGTCCCACTTGTGTGGTAGTCAGATTGTCTCATTTCTTATTCTGCTTGTTTTCTAACTCCACACATCCATCTCAACATTACTCTCCTGTGCTGCCAAGCAATAATCACTGAAAAAAAAAATCACACGATCACTCAGAATGTGTTATGAAATTTGATAATTGGTTTGTAGTACTTGAATATGTTTCATCATGGTTTGGGTCTACTACATAATATATCATTTTCATTTGGTTAATATTCTTTATTGTGAGTGTGTGAGCAGGACATGCCACAAAAAATGTGTAATGCTGCATGGACTTTGTTTTGAAGAGAAACTCTTATTGGTGCTCTTCACCACCACATTGTCACCTTGCGTGAATCTTGATCTGTAGGTTATGTAAAATAATAACAGAATGTAACTGGCAAAAAGTAGGCACCAAATAGGAAAAAGATCAGTATTTAATTTGAGTGCATATCTGTCATTAAACTACTGTGTCTGTATGTGATTCAGAATGTATGCCAGCATTGCCAATAAAAAAAACCAATATGCTTTCATTTCAGTACACATAGCTTAAGAAAGTAATAGGAGTATATGTGTGTGCCACCAGCGCTTCTGGACATTGTAAATCATGGCAGATGTGTACTGCAATCAGATGATTGCAGGGTGTATTGACTGCTCTGCTGCTATATTAGACACTCAGCAGAGTTTTGTGCAGAGCATCACTTGTTGCATCCATGGCAGAATGTACCAGATGAAGAAAAAGAACTCCAGAGGGAAACGTTGGATAGTATGCAACCCAAAGCTATGGAAATCTGGTGAACTAGAAATGTCAAAACTCATGACCAATGCTGTGAGTGGACAAGTGAACAAGAAACATATTCATACCATAATATTATAATACCAAGAACCTGTGATAAAATTAATTAAATTTACTTTCGTTGTTACAAGCATGCCTCAGAAACGCAGAAAGCATGTTTTTTCAAATAGGAGCCTTTGCTTATTCATAGTTGATGTGTTCAGTAAGTTTTAAGACTATTGTTTTGATGTTTGGACCACTGCTCCATTTACCTCCATTTTAAATGCAATAATGGGCTAGTTATTTTTAAAAATGTATAAAACTAGGGGGCTTCGTCTCCTGCTCACTTCGCGTCTCTGCCGCTCGCAAACAACAAAACTTTTAATTCTCGCGGATAGCCTCTTCATTGGGAAGAAACACTACTTTTCCCTCATGGCAACACGAATTAGACGATCAACAAGTCTCTAACTTAAAGTTTAAAGCCAAACAATATCTACATACTTCTGTCATATCAACTATGTCCATATATTCAATCTATTTTCTCTTTTACCTTTTCTTCAATATTGCATTGAATTTTGATTCCGTGTTTGGAATTACATTGTGACAACGCAAGGTAAAACTGCCCGTGAGTGAATATCGTTTCTTTCTCTCTACACAAACTGTGTCTGACAATAGCATTCACACAAATAAGAAATGATTGAACCGTGTGCGTGGTCTCTTTGCATAATGTCTTGTCTCGCAGGGCTTGAAATTTTCTCTTGCGGGATTTCACTTTCAACAAACAACCAGTCTTTTAATTCTCACGGATATGCCTCTTCATTGGGAAGAAACACTACTTTTCTCTGATGGCAATGCGAATTAGACATTCTACAGCTCTCCGACTTAAAGATTAAATCTGAACAATATATTCAATCTCATTTTGCTGTTCTGTTATTTCACCAAGTAATAATTTCCATTTTTTTGCGCTAATGCGATCTTTACTATAATTTTTGAGACTTTCGAATTTTCGTACTTCCATTAACTCTAACCTGCTCTGCATGTGTATCGTGCCAACGTTTTTGAATTCTTTATGATGTTCTACTTTGTCATCTACTCTTTGTCTTTTATTTCTGGCCACGGGCGTGGTTAAATCTGTTGGCACAAAGTTTCATCTCGCGGGACATGAAAGTGTCTCTCTTCAAAAGATCACGTCTCGTTGCAGGATAAAAAGTCTTATCTCCCAAGATTTTTTTATTATAATAGAGAGAAATGCTTTACTTTCAAACACAATTTTATGTGGCAAATTAAAATGTAACCATAATCATAAAGAAATAACTTCGATTTGAAAAATAGTGAACTTATCCGTTAAGGATTTAAAGATTCTTTGTGACAGTTACTAATTTATAGCTATTGTATTTTTCTTCTGTATTAATTTTGAAAAATATTAACTAATCCTTTAATTTGGCTGAAATTTGTGAAAAAAATCCGTCAGTTAACACAAATATTTGAATGAAAATAGAAATAAAAAAAAATACAAATGATGTGCAAAAATACAACAGTCTTGATATTTAGAAAAAAGAAATAATGAAGAAAGGATTTTAATATTTGTGTGCTCAAGATCAGTACGTAATCTTCTGTGAGTCTTCTTATTCCGACAATTGGAGACAATTCGATTATTGGAGACAACTTATGAAGATGTCAGAATACAGATGTGACCTTATAGCCAAAGAGAGACAGCATCAAGAGTCTGGACACACCTTTACAAGGCCAGGGCTTCCCTGTTTGGCAACCATCATAGTTGATCTAGTGTGAAGGAATGACCTAAAAAGTGATGAGCCTGTAAACCTGCCATGCATGCACTATTCTGATGATCAATTATGAAACCAGTGACAACCTCTCCATTTCAATCAAAATTTGACATCATGCAAGAATGATTTTATTTTAGATACAATGATATACAGTAAGTGCTTGTGCAATTTGGGCCTCTTGTGCTACTAACAGGTAATAAACAAAGGTAATACTGATAAATGCAAATAATCTTGAAGCTTTCACAGTCTTTTTCTCAGAGGTGAACCTGATCAGTACTGATGAGGCAATATAAATGTAACAAGTAGGTGAAAAGATGGAGTAAGTGTTCATGAATAAAGCTGTAGAATACATGAATTACAAAACAGGATAAATGCAACATGAAGCATGAAGCAAAATGATTCATGGCACCAGGGTTCAGAAGAGGCGCTGCTGAGATCTGCTTGAAAAGTCATATGTCCTTTCTAGTCAATTTAATGATGCAAATCATATTGTTCATGGTAGAATACCACAAAACATTCTATGATAGGAATAAGGTTGTTAAATCTCTGCATGGACCATTAATTAAGTGTTTTTCATCCTCCCATATTTTCTTGTGGAAATGTCAAGGGGTTGATCCAGAGATGACAAAATGACCCTTCAGATGAGTAATTGTTGAATGTGGATCGTCAGGCATTGAGAATGTTCAAATTAATTAGAAGATCAGATATGCATAAAAAAATACAAATCAGAGGATGTAGAAGAATACAAACAATCGGTTACTTCATTTAAAACTTGCTGTTATTTTCAGTGAAACTTCGGAGAATGTTTACATGGAATTTAACACAGGGATGTGGCGCAGTGATCTTGTAGCTTAACACAAAAAACACATTGCAATATTGGTGCAGAGCAGTTTAAGATACGTTTCTAATGTGATGAGGCAGTAACAAAAACTGGGGACAATTGACTATGAGTGTTTAAATGTAATAACATATCACACTGAGGTCAGTTATAGTAATGTTAAGTCTAGGAAGCATTACCTGCTTGAATCTAAGATGGTCACATAATGAATCGGGCAACCAAAGCTTCTAAGAAAGCCAAAAATGAATAGTATGTCATAGAAAGATACGTACATAAGCACCTTCTTCTGCCCAGCAATTGCCATGTGATGAAGCATTCACTTTTTGAATATACCGCTGTTTTAGTGCTGGTTGCACTACTATGTCTTCAGCCTCTGACTTGGTCTTTTTCCACTAATGCTATGACACCACAAACGCTGTTTTTCAATATGTACCTATGCCATTGAAGCTTTTTCAGTGATTGACATCACTGCTAGTTTGTCCTGTATTACATTGTTTGGGATCTTGTCCATGTATGTGATTCTCATAGTGAGCAAAGTGCTGTATAAATGTAAAGAATAATAATAATAATACAGTAGTAATAATAATAATAATAATAATAATAATAATAATAATAATAATAATAATAATAATAATGTATCTTCATTTCCGTCATAAAAAGTATTTCTTCATATCTTTTTGTCTTTTGCCAGCACTCCAAGCTAGACTACACAATGGATTGAACCACCTTATCCACACAGTGGAAATTCAGCTCTTAGTATCTTGAAAGCAGTGTTTGTTGTGATTGATTGTCCATTGATTTCATTGTTCTGTCATGGGTTCTTTCATAGTTGGACCCTCACTTGAAGCTATTCACATGTCCCAGTAGCAATAATGACAAAATCTGAGTAGAGCAGGGTCCATGGTTGGGTTTGTCTGGATGCTCTTTGCAATGATATCCATGCATGTGATAAACAGGGGAGGAGACAGAAGCTGTGTCCATTTTACGTAATGCTCTATGACACTTCTCTTTCTGAGAGAGTACAAGATGACTATGTTTGTGACTTGGTTGACAGATATTTCTAAGTCAAGGAAGGCATAGTGAGCTACTTTCTTCTTTTTGCTGTGTTTTTTAACAAGGAATCTTGGTGGCATGAATGGTATCCATGATGTCACGCTTGTGAATCCACATTGGTTACAGTGATTGAGATTATCTCTCAGGGTCTGGTGATGCGCATTGTTTTAAAGATCTTCATCGTTTGTCAAAGTAGATTGATGGGCTCATATTTGGAGCTTCTGGCTATGATCCTCTTTACCTTTCATATTGGAGCAGTGGTGCTTAAGGTCCAAGTTCCACAATTAGTATTTTCCCTGACCACAACACTGAAAAGGTCTATAAGCCACAAAGTGCCACTATCTCCAACGCAGTTCCATAGTTATACAGAGATGATGTCAAGTCCAATTGTTTTCTTGTCCTTCGTTTTTTAAAATTCTGCTTACTGGCCCACACACTGAGTCTGCCTGTGAGATTGAAGGATGTGTGAACTTTTTATGTGAGACTTCATTAAAACAGTTTCCAACATCTGGCTTGATATCAATATCTTCCTTTAATAGATTGCCATTCTCCTTCTTGATCTGGTTCATATGACCAATGTCTAAAGTGTCACATTCTCTGGCCTTGGTTAGCCTGTACGCAGATAATAATAATAATACATTTTATTTATATAGTACCTTTCCCATGCTCAAGGCACTTACAGAATATAAGAAAGAACGGCAGGGTATACAGCAGGCATGTCAATCTCACTACCATTGGTGGGCCACTTCGACTGCCATACGTGCGTCAGCGGGCCGTACTGTAACAAATACTATTATACTATTATACAAAGTTACTGTAGCATTCTTTCCAATACTGAAAACTTTAAAAAATGTAACACATAAAGTTTAAAGAAAAGTAATTTATTTCCATGCAGTCTCCATACAACAGTGTAGAATTAGAGTCTTAACCTCTTAGCTAGGTCCTTATTATATTACTAGGCTCACCCGCCTTTTAAGGCGACCGACTTTTATCCTCAATTTGTGTGCGCTCCATGTGTACATCAGGCATGTAAGTGTAGGGAATGAGAACATCAAAGTGCCCATTCATAACATCTCCCGAAAACCTACGTTTTTTTATCCCCTCGAGTGCCTGTCCAAACTTGGAGTGTAGGACTCCATAATAATATACTTGAAACCCATTGGGGAACAACTCTCCCGCTGCCATTAGCTCAGAAATGGTACCATAAGTTTGATACTTTGACATTTCAGTGAGATACTGAAGCTCATTTGTATAAGAGATTCCTGACGGCATCATTGTAAATGGCTGAAACCTTGACCAATTACTTAAAACATGTCGTACGATGTCAGCCCAAATCTGTACCGCTAAAGACGGAGTTTCATGCACTAAATAAGCTATAGATGAGAATAAGCAAGCACCATCTCCCCTGATATTTACTACGCGGTGAGGCTTTTGTACTCCATCAACATTAATTATTTCCAGAGACATAATTTTGTCTATTTTTCCAGCGCATCGCGCACAAAAGCAAGGGAACGATGGGAGCACCAGAACTCTGCTCACATCACGTCGCTTCGTACCGCAAGCCGCAAGTAGTAAGTCTGTGATAAGCGGAATACCGCTACACTTTGCACTCACGAGACGGAAGGACAATCCCGACCGCTTTTATATAGTGTCTTGATGATTGATATTCATTATATTATATTCATTGCTTATATAGGAGCCTTACAGTGTGAGATTTATTTCTTTTGTCCCGACACTTGGCATCTCTTGTTAGTAACCAGTTCGTCAATATCAGGCTTGAAATCTTGTGCAGCTGCAACTTTTATGAGGGATGAAAGGTGCTCGACGGTAAGTCTTGAGCAATGTGGGGTTTTGGTAGCTTTCATTGACAAAAACAATTGCTCACAAAGGTAAGTGCTTCCGAACATTGACAGTACTCTCGATGCCAACTTACAGATCTGCACATACGAGGGTGGCAGGTAAGCATACAAGCCTGGCACACCAACTTCGTTGTATTTTGCCTTCAGAATAGAATCTGACTGCACTTCGATCAATTCCATTTGGATATTCTCAGGCGCATTCTCAATGTTGTAAGAGAACAGCGCAATGCCCTGTTTGTGTGAACTGAAATCATGAAAATGCTCACTGAATTCATTGCTCAGTAATTCAAGTTGGAAAACAAATCCTCCAAAAATCAAATTTTACTTTACTAAGTTTACTTCAAAGTTTATATTGTAAAATAAGCCGATATGCAAAAAGCCACCTGACCTACAATAATTTTACAAACTCAAAATCACAAAAATATGTTAATAAACAACTCACCAACTTCTCACGTCCACTTCATATCTTCAGCTGTAGTCTGCACTAACTGTTCGTTACAATACTATCACAAAATTACATGAAACTAGAGCAAAAAACGTGAAAATATGCGAGCTATTACTACTCGTGATGGTCAGTTCTGCCCAGTGGCCAGTCTCAGCAGCCCAGCCAGTAGTGTAGCCTTAGCCGGGGCGGCTCTGGGCTCGTGGCGGCCCTGGGCACAGAAAGAATCGGTGGCCCCTTCGTCTGGCAATGTCAATATGGTATCTTATGAAAGCGTTGCGGACACTGCATAGCCGCCACGTGCTCATGACACACTTCTATATACGCGTGTCCGTAACTTGAAAACCAAGTGGCGGCCCATGATATTCTCATACTGGCAAAACATTATAATACTACATATAGCTTACTGCATCGACTCTAGCGACATTTGTAAATACAGCGTACTAATTAACAAGAAACAGAATGTTTTTCAGCCACATTGCCGTCAGCTGTGTCGTTATTTTCTCTTTCTGTTTTATATTCACTATATATTGGCGTGACGGCCCCTGGGATTTGGCGGCACTGTGCAGGTGCACAGTTTGCACATGCCTAAGGCCACCCCTGCTGGGTTCTATTCAATAAGGACGCGCACAAAAAGGCGACCTTCAAAAGGGCGACCTCAATTGGGCGCGGAGAATAAAGGCGCACGTAAATAAAGGCGACCTTCAAAAGGGCGACCTCAATTGATTGCCGAATAAAGGCGCCCGTAAATATAGGCGAGCTTCAAAAGGGCGACCTCAATTGAGCGCCGAATAAATGCGCGCGCAAATAAAGGAGCGCTTCAAAAGGATGACCTCAATTGAGCGCCGAATAAGTGCGCGTGTAAATAAAGGAGTGCTTCATAAAGGTGACCTCAATTGAGCACGGCAAATAAAGGCGAAATATGTTCAGTCATTGCCTTAATCTAATTTTCTGTAATTTTGAAAACAACGAAATATAGAGAGCTTTAGAAATAGTTTCTTAGAAGTAGTTCATTAGAAGTTCATGCATTAATTAATTGGATGTTTTAATATTCTTGCTTTCACCTTTTTATACGTTCAATCATTGCCTTTATCTAATAAATTTTCTGTAATAATTTTGTTGCATTTGCCTTTATTCGCTGCGCCCAATTGACGTCACCCTTTTGAAGCACTCCTTTATTTATGCGCGCAGTTATTCGGCGCTCAATTGAGGTTGCCCTTTTGAAGCTCGCCTTTATTTACGCGCGCCTTTATTCGGCGCTCAATTGAGGTCGCCCTTTTGAAGATCGCTTTTATTTATGTGCGCTTTTATTTGCCGCGCCCAGTTGAGGTCGCCCTTTTGAAGGTCGCCTTTTTGTGCGCGCCCTTATTGACGGATACCTCCCTGTTGCAGCCTAGCACTTCAGTTGTGACGCTGCGGCTCATTAACTTTGGTCAAGGCTCGTGGCTATACTAGCAGATGACGTTTCCGGTACCGTAATGCCATGTGAAAATGCGCTTTTGTCAGAAGGCAGAAGTAAGAAAAGTCAATAAGTAACACCGAAGATGCAGAATGATTCAATCACAAACAATAGTAATAATTTTGTACAAGTTCAGTGCTAACTAGGATATGTCATGCGGGCCGCGAGTTTGACATGCCTGGTATACAGTATATAGCATTTTACAAACCAGATAAATAAATAAAGAAGACTACGACAGTGAATTCAGAGAAAGAAAAAAAAAAGCCTAACAGACAACATAATTGATGGTCTAGCACACACACATACAGGTTACATGAGCATCTTGACAGAGAAGTAAACTGAGAGAAGGGGTAATAAAGTCAAGCAGAGCTAAAAGCCTTCCTGAACAGATGAGTTTTAAGTTGTTTTTTAAAAGAATTCATGGAGTCAGCTGATCTAATTAATTTCGGTAGGTCATTCCAGAGTCTGGGCGCTATACAGCTGAAGGCCTTGTCACCCATGGAGTGTAGATTAGTGTGGGGCACAACAAGATTACCAGAATCAGAGGACCTTAGTGGGCAGACAGGCACATAGTGATGGAGTAGGTCACTGATTTAGTTTGGCGTGAGGTTATTTAAGGCTTTGTAGGTTATTAGTAGGATTTTATATTTGATTCTGTAAGACACAGGGATCCAGTGACGGCGGAGCAGGATGGGTGTGATGTGCTCGCTGCTGCTGGTTTGAGTAAGGACTCTTGCATCTGAGCTTTGAATAAGCTGGAGCTGTGATATAAGATTAGAAGGGGCACCTGCCAGTTGGGAATTACAATAATCGATGTGGGATGTGATAAAAGCATGGACAAGTTTCTCAGCATTAGAGAAGGAGAGGAAGGAGTGAACACGGGATATGTTACGGAGGTGAAAGTAAGAAAGTTTCTTAATGTGATTTATGTGGGCGGAATAAGAGAGGGAGGAATCAAAAATGACACCAAGATTCTTTGCAGTAGAGGAAGGTCTGATGAGATCACCGCCAAGATGGACTGGGAAGGAGCTCATTTTATTAAGTTGCATTTTAGTCCCAATTTGCAGGAGTTCAGTTTTGTTGCAATTTAATTTTAAAGAGTTCTGCTCCATCCAGGTTTTAATTTCACTAAGACAGGTTGTGAGCTGAGAAAGCTCTGATGAAGTTCCAATTTTAATATTGAAGTAGAGTTGAGTATCATCTGCATAAAAATGATAACCCAGTCCATAGCTATGGATAATATGGCCAAGGGGAAGCATATAAACACAGAAGAGAAGACGGCTGAGGACAGAGCCCTGAGGAACTCCTTGTGTGACTGGCACTAAGCTGGATCTGCTGTTGCCAAGACTAACAAACTCTTGCCAGATCAGTCAGATAGGACTTGAACTACTGGAGGGCAGTGCCAGAGATACCCAGCATGTTCTCGATTCTGGACAGTAGGATGTCATGTCTGACAGTGTCAAATGCTGCACTGAGGTCTAATAGAATTAATATGCTGGTTTGTCCAGAGTCTGCTGCCATAAGCAAATCATTGGTTACCCATAGCAGAACAGTTTCACAGCTGTGCCGCACTCTGAAACCAGACTGAAAGGGTTCCATCAAGTTATTAGGGGTTAAGTAATTGGTGAGTTGGGAAGCTACAACATGCTTGAGAACTTTTGACAGGAAAGGTAAGTGGGAAATAGGCCAGAAGTTGTTAAGATTGTCAGCATCAAGACCAGACTTTTTTAACATTGGGGTTACAGAAGCAATTTTAAAAGTGAGCGGCACAGAGCCAGTGTCAAGGGATGAGTTTATTATTGTTGTAACAGTCGGGATTATGGCATGAAAGCAGGATTTAAGTAGTGTGCTGAGGAATGGGGTCCAGTACACAAGTAGTCGGCCTCATCTTACAAAGCAGGTTATTAACAAACGCAGATGTGACTGGTGAGAATTTAGAGAAGGAGCTGGATGGAGTGGGAAAACAGGGAGAGATATAAACAGATGATATATTTATGTTAGTTGAATTATTTAGATCTTTAATTTTTTTATGGAAAAAATGGATGAATTCCTCACAGACTTAAGTAGAAGAGATAGTTGGGCCAGGTGTGGGTTTGAGTAGTTTATTAACTACAGAGAACAGAATCCTTGGGTTATCGTGGCCACTTTCTATTATTCTGCCATAATGGGTGTTTTTGTTAGAAGTTAGTGCTTCTCTGTAAGCTCTTTGGTGGTCAGAGAAAGCCTGGATATGAACAGTGAGGCCAGTCTTACGTGACATTCTCTCAAGGCGTCGGCCAGCTGCTTTCATAGATCGCAATTCTGAATTATACCAAGGAGCTGATCATTTAAAGGAAACCTTCTTATGTTTTAAAGGAGCTGTTTTATCTAATGCTGAATAAAGGGCTGAGTTACAGTGGTCAACAAGACTATCTAGTGTTGACGGAATAGATGCAGACAGTAAAAGATCAGAAATGGATCCAGAAAGGATAGAGGGACAGATATTTTTAAGGTTTCTGTAAAAAATTTGTCGTTTACAGGTAAGAGGAGGGAAAGGCAGTGAGGCAGTGAAAAATACTGCTTTATGGTCAGAGTCCCAAATCAGTGCTGTAAATGTTGGCAACAGATAATCCAGAAGTACTGTACAGATCAGATCCAATATATGACCGCCAGAGTGGGTGGGAAAATCAACATGTTGTGTCAAGTCAAAACAGTTCAGCAAGGATAGGAATTTATTTCTCAGTTTAGATGTGAGGGTGTCAATATGCATGTTGAAATCACCGAGAAGGATAATTTTCTGAGAGTAAGAGCTTAGGTGGGTCAAAAGTTCAATCAGATCGGATAAGAAGGATGCATTGTATTTTGGGGGACGATAAAGAACAATGAGTGAGACAGGACCTGATTCCGTTATTAGTTTAAGAGCCAGGCACTCAAAAGACAATGGACAATCAATTGGGATTCGCTTGATGTTTAAGTCTACTCTGACCATTACTGCAAGCCCACCGCCTTGCCTTGAGCTGCGGGGCTCTGTGTGGAAAGTGAAACCAGGTGGAGTCACCTCCATGAGAGACGTAAATTCATTCAGATGTTTTTTTCACTTCAGCTTTTGCTGCTGCCACTGCATACTTTGCATCATTCTTCTTCAACATGCAGTGTTTACAGTGTTCTTTCTCTCTAGTTTGATGTCATCTCTTGTACACTTTTTTTTCATTGATGTTGACTTGCACATTTTCATTCCACCACTATGTTTGCTTGGCAGTCTTGTTGATGGCGATGCCAATAATATTTTAAGATACCTCGCTAATAATGAGAGAGGCTACATTTCAGATGTCATTCACACTATCCAAGGTAATTTGATTGAGAATGTCTTGATACCATTTTCAGTTCCTTGTGATGCTTTCTGATTTTCCACCAGTTTATATGCTTAGTATCTGTTCAGCATGTCCATTTCTTTTTCATGAGCACTCTGTCAAAATAGTCATCCCATTGTTTGACAGGATGACTTTAGAATGCTTTACAATTTTCATATCTTGCAGGTGTACCAGTAGTCAGATTGTGTCTCCCTGCCTCCATTTTTGTAGATAATGAAAATTGCCATGGCACTGCATCATTCTTCAACCCGTTTCCCAAGTTTCCAATAAAGTGCCACAGATCAGGATGATCGTATAATCTGTAGCTGTCCTGATGTGTTCTTCTAGGTCCTTCTAAAAAGTATCCTCTTCATTTTCTTTGCATTTGTTATTCAGCGTATAGAACGATATGTGGCAACCAGGGGCGCTCCAGCTGCCCCAACCCCGACACAGGCAGAGACACGAGTTTGCCATACAACACATGTTTATTCATGTGGGAAGCACTTTTCTTGCTCCCCATAGCAGCACAACACAAATAAATAGCACCAAAGCCCAGATCTGTTCTTTTCTTCTCTTTCTCTCTTTTTCCGCTTTCACTCCTCTACCAGCAAGCTTCATCAACTGCTTCCCGACTCTGGCTCTCCGAGTAGTGGCAGCTGGCTTCTTTTATAGGACACCCGGAAGGACTCCAGGTGTCCAACAAGCTTCGTCCAGCAGCACTTCTGGGTGTGGCAGAAATCCTGCTTCATAGGGCTCAGCAAAGATCCATGTGCCTCCTGGCAGTGGCCACAGGCCCTAGCAGGGTTGAGCTTCCATGCTCCAAACCGTTGACCTTGCTACAAGCCAGGAGGGCTGCCCTCTAGCGTTCAGGGGAGATAGTGTCCATAGTAAGCTCTCTTCCCCGGTCCTTCCATTATCGAGGTGTTCTGGCCAGGTATGGGCCCCAGTGGTCCACCACAGATACCACATATAGCATGTGGTGCCTTGCATCAATCGTTGTTGACATGAATGCCAATGACCATGTCACAGACAATTTCAACTCCAATTTTGAGTTTTCTTTCCATAGTAAAACATCTTGTAGCCATTGTCCAACTTGCTCTTTCACCTTTCCATTTGGTTTTTATATAAACATGTCCACCTTCTTTCTAGTGAGCATTAGATAATTTCTCTGCTTTTTCCAGTCATGGGACCAGTGTGGAGACTGGCTAGTTGTAAGGGGCTGTAGCCAGTAGCCTTTGCTCACTGGTTGCATCACTCAGATGAAGGTGGATCCATAATCTTCTCTAGTTTAAAACTCATGGTTATGGCTTAAGAGTTTCCTTACTGAATTTATCAAGTAGTGTCACTAGGAAGTTCATGTTTGGTCTGAGAGTTGGTACTTACCAGTGGCATTTTCTGGAGTAATAGATATTGCCACTAGATAATTAAAGTAATAAGCATGCTAATTGCAAGTATTTCAATGGCATAATGAAGCAAAATAAATAACAGAAAGATTAGGTACTCTAGTATGATGAGATGAATGCTAGTGCTGTTACTAGAGGCATATTATATCATGGGCTTCATTTCTCGTAAAAGCAGGTGGTGGTCTGAACTTGCTTGTCAGACCTTTGTGTGAACAAAAGGAGTCTTTGCTTAGCTTCATTGGTTAACACTTAGCTTGTTTGCCAACCCAGCTTTGTTTGGTAGAATAGCTTCCTACATTCTGCCACTCAGTTATTCATTTGTTATCTAGTTGATGTTAAAGCCAGAAACCCTTATATGATTATTATTTTTGATCAATGCTGGAAAACCAGAGCTTTATTGCCTGATCAGGCAGAGCTCAAATTGTTTGTGAAGAGATTCAGTTTAATTTTTTTCCTTATGATTACATTCAGAATTTAAAATTCCACGTTTTCAAGCCCCTTGTGCTGCATGCGCCTCACTGTGATCACCTTTCCAGTTTATTTTTGTTTAATAATGACACCAAGCATTATTGACCCAGAGCTTGCTGTCAGTGTAGACCTTAAACTAAACCTTGTTGGAATAAGCATATTTTCACAAAAAGTAATATTGCCACTGAGAAATTGATATAAATCTGAGCTTGTTTTTTTAAACATACAGTATCCTACTATGTGTACGGTACGTATCCTTGTAGACACAGAACAGAAATCTTCACTTCTTCACTTTTTGTGTAGATTATCTTTGACTTTGCAAGGCTGTATTTATAAATGAGTGGAGGTGAATGTGAATATTGTTAGCAGAGCTTAGCAAGGGTTTAGCTATGGATTTGTGTGCTGCCTTTATTGATCCATAACATAGGTCTTGAGTTTTATTGTTCCTGGTGTGACTGGTTACATAGAAGATTATCAGAAATATTTTCAGGTTGCATTGTAGTCACCAAGAATGAAATTTAGTGTATGTGAGTGCCTACAAACCTTGCATCATATTCATAATCATCTCTGTTGCAATAATAGATAGATAGATAGATAGATAGATAGATAGATAGATAGATAGATAGATAGATAGATAGATAGATAGATAGATAGATAGATAGATAGATAGATAGATAGATAGATAGATAGATAGGTTGGAATGCCTTCTTTTCATCTATATATCTATCTATCTAAGTATTTTATTTGGTGGCATACAAACCTTCTAGTTGCATGTGGTCATGCAGAAATTTTACAGCTTTCTCCGTGTAACATTTTGAGCTCATTTTGTTGTGAGAGAAGGGAGAAGCCTCCAAATAAATCTACATTTACATTTAAATATATTTATATCAAACTAGTTGTGTAAGTCCATGCTGTAAAAAGTCCGGGGTCCTAGAAACTATTGAAATTGTCAGAAAAAAATTGAAATGTAGAAATGGCAGGTAAGTGAAAGAAACTACTTTGGGCATCTTTCTCCTAGGAGGATTTGTTTTGTCGACATGCTCGCCTTGCTTGTGTATTAGCGGCGGGAGGAAAAGTAAAAGGTATACTATTTTGCCGATGTTAGCGGCTAAGTGACTTTGTCTTTCTTCTGAGGTTTCGTTTTGCTGACGTGCTCGCCTCGCTTGTGTTATTAGCAGCTAAGCGAGTTTTCTGTTTCCATGGAGGCAGAGCCCTTATCCCGACTCCACCTCTCACTTCCGGGACGGACAGACACACACACTTCAACTAGACATTTATATGCAAGATGTGTAACATGATTCTGTAAATACTATTTAAAAAGTGGAACTATGTATAATTTATACAGATTTTCTGATTCACATATGCATTAGGAGTGTCTCATGGGTTTGCGTAGGGGAAACAAAGGAGGAAGATTAATGGGGTAAAATATTTACTTAGCCCTGTTCTGCTACCATCACTAGAGTGGAGGAGAAGCACCCAAAAGATGCCTGGCATCACGTCCACTTGGACATCACTAGTTCTGTCTTTTCCACCCGCACAGCTGTATATAGAACTTGCTGAGCAGAAGCCAGTGTCCATTTCCTGACCAGCTACCAAGCAGATTGGAACTCATGGCAACTTATGTTTGACCCTGACTGGCTTTTGATTCTTTTTCTGTCCATCACTGGACATTAAACATGACATCCCAATGAACTTTAACCGATAATGAACTTTGTTTGTTTTTGTTGATGGTGGCCATGATTGTGAAAATGCAAACAAAATGAAAGCACAGATAAAATATAAAGAGAGTGATTTTGCTTGCGTATTGCCCCCTCAGGGTCACTGTAAAATTCCTTTTCATCACATCATGTTAAAATTGTTAAATTAATCCAAATTTTATAGAGAGTGTTAACCTGAAGTCATGCACCATTACTCAATTTTTATTTTTATTTTTGTGTAATAGGATTATGCCCAGCTCCTCTTCCCATTGTCTTTAACTTGTTTCCCTCTCCCTTCCAAAGATTTAAATTTACCTAATGGCGTCTGTCGATGAAGGACTTTTTTTTTCCCTTCCAATATTAACAAACCCTAACTACTCAGAAAGTGCCTGCAGTTCGTCACTGTGCTCTTTGAGAATTCTTGGCTGTCTTTTGTAGAACCCAGAGAAAGACAATTTTGCTTTCAGTTATATTTATATCCGTACCTTCATCACTCAATGTTCTTTTTCTTGGCTGGTTACATTTGAACCTAGTAAAATGTCACAGGGAATAATCTAAGCCTTTTTACTTTTATATTCATATAATTTTTCAAACTGAAGGACCTGGTTAAAGCAAAAGACGTAGACATAAAGTTGAAGGCCACAAGGAAACACCTAGATTTCAGTAGACTGACGCAATCTCAGGTCTCTCAACAATAGAAATCCCTTGTCTTAGAAAATTCACATGCTAGCAAAGCAACAAAGAACATGTACAGACCTAATCCAAAAGAATACAAACAAAATGCAAACTAATACGTGACTAGAATACTTAAAACTAAACACATGATTCACCCAGTGTACATTTAAGGTATTGTTTCCATAATGATATAAAGTATGTGCTAGAATGAAGACCACAAGAAGGCTTGGAGGCATTATACAGTGTGATGGTTGTATGCAAAAAAAAACCAAAAAAACTAAAAGGAAGAAATTGTATGTATGATGTAAAATTCAGGTGCATTTGTAGTCTTTGATTTCAAGGAGTAGGTTAGCACAAGACACCACACAGCCACAGAGGTGAGTGTGGGATGGGACAGTGGCAGACGCCAGATTATGTTATTATACAATGAGACCACCCAATGGTCCAACAGACAGTACAAAGGCAGGAGGAAACAAACACTTACATAGCACTTATAAGTGTTATGGTTCAGCCAGGGTTTCATGGCTGGTGTTCAAATGGGCTTATTATATATGTTTTGTTCATTTTTTACATTAACATTGTTGTTCATTTAGTTTCTTTAAGTCATGTATTTTGTGGGTCATCCCCCAAGTGGCTGCCCACCACTGCCAAGAGACTACATTCAGTCCTATAAAGGCTAAGGAAAACCCACTGTCTCTTGCTGTTCATTGAATGCACTTGTGGAGCTAGTGATCAAATCTTCATATGTCCACATATGTTAAAAAGAAAAACATTTCATGGGATATAATTATTTTTTCACATGACTAAATGCGTGAGATTAACAGTTAAGGTTACTTTTCACCAAATCTTATAAGGTAAAATAAGAAGAAATCCATATACAGCACAGTGTTACTCATTTTACATTAAATTTTACATTTTACGTTTTAATCAAAGTTCAATTTAAGTGTCTAAGATTTCCCTGTGTTCTTAGGAATTTCTTAAACAAGCTCCAGTTTCGTCCAACAATCAGAAATCCAGGGATCTTGTTTACAAAGATTACATGCTACCTTAAAGCTATGTTGTGCCCATTACATGTACCACCATATAAGATTTTATCAGACAAAATGTGATTATTGGCCTAAACTTATCCCACAAGTGGTCCTGGATCTGTACATTTGAGTTTCAACTAACAGGAAAGTGGATTTGCATCTCTATTTAGTTATGACTGTATTGTGACATCAATAATATTTATGCTGCGGTGGGCTGGCACCCTGCCTGGGATTGGTTCCTGCCTTGCGCCCTATGTTGGCTGGGATTGGCTCCAGCAGACCCCCATGACCCTATATTCGGATTCAGCGGGTTGGAAAATGGATGGATGGATAATATTTATGAATAATTTGGTGAATTTATATAGCGCTTTCTGACCTACTCAGAGTGCTTTACATAGACAATGGTGAAACCAATTTAACCACCACCAATGTGTAGCATCCACCTGGATAATATAATGACAGCTATTCTTGCACCAGCACGCTCACCACATATTAACCTATAAGTGAAGAAGTGGCAAGAGAAATAATTAACCAATTTGACAGAGTGGATGATTATGGGGCCAGAATGACCAGACTGTGGTGGGCCAGCACATCAGGAAACAACCAGGGATATTTTATGACCACAAAGAGTCTGTTTTGTGTCTCATCCGTAGGATGGCACTAATTTTACAGCATAGTGTAACCTGTCACTGCACTAAGGCATTGGGATTCACACACAGACCACAGGATAAGCCCCCTTTTATGGCCTGTCCAAACCTCTTCTAACAGCAACCCAAGCTTTTCCTGATTGGTCTCTCATTCAAGCCAGGCACAGACATTGCTTAACTGTTCTGAAATGCAACATTTTCACAGTGAAGAGAAAGAAAAAAAAATACAAATAGTACAAATTGAAGACTATAAATATTTAGCAGATTACATCTTAACATTTTGAAAGCTGCAGTGAAATCAGCTGTTGTCTCATTGCTGCTGATGCACACAGAGTTAATATAAACTGAAGTTAATTCCACTCACACAAGTCTCTGATTATCTGGCATTTCATTAAAATATGCTAAGTTGTTGAATTTTTTATTGCTGTCATAAAATTTGTAAAACTGTGAAAAATGAAAAAAATCTGTCTATTTTAATACTCTATAATACAGTATGAGTGTGCAGCCTTTTGTTATGCAAATTGGCACTGAACATTTGGCTAGCATTTTCTATTAAATTTCTGAATGTGGAGTTTTATTTATGTTTATTATTGTTATTATTTTTGTTCATGTTCTACTGCTTTCATTTTTTTAAACAATAAAATTTGAGCATTCCGGATTTTCATATATATGCTAACAAAATCACAGTACGTGTACATTTCAGGCCGGACCGTAAATCAAATTCCTTGAACGTGGATCCGAATGGTAAAAAATACACTGGTTGACATATCACCATATCACTCACATTGACACATAAAACATGTGGAGTAGACCTAGTATACAATTATTTTGCTGTAATTTGCCTTACAAATTGTCTCAAAGAGGGTGCACTTAAGAAATAGCCCTGTTATTTGTATTAATACCATGGAGGCCAAGATAGACAGAAATAGAAGATTTATTGAATACAGATAAAAACAATGGAAAGCAATAAAGCCTTTAGGTGGCTAACTGATACTGATTACTGTATGCATGGTGACGTAGCTTATCTATTTTCCCACCAAAGTACCACAAGGAGCATTCCCAGATCTCGCCTTCCATTTCTATTTTTCTAACTTCGCTTCCCTTTTTATCCCAACTCCACGTTCAATGAATCCATTAGCTTGAGGCGTCTTTAAATTTCAGCTCAGCATCACTTCCAATTTTGGAGCAGCTCTCTTTTACAACTGGGTCTTAAAGGCTGAAGTATCCCCACACCCCAGTGATCAAGAATGAATTATGACTGTGTCACATTAGACGACTTTTCCAGCAATTTTCAGATGTAGACTTCATTTACATAATCTGAGTGTGTCGGAGGCAGTCAGAGGCGTGATTCTGTGAAGATGACTCAAGTAATGACATTTAATGATCCTGTAAAGGTGATATGTAATGTGACATGTCCAGCGCCTCACTCCAAGTAGTCCACGACTCGCTCTGATAAAATCAAAGAGACTTGATTTTGTCTTTAGTCATAGGGGAGGGGCTCTGTGTGCACGAAGGCTGACAACCAATGAATTCTCATCCAGAAGTATAATGTGTATAATTCAGCAACTAGGAAAAAGGAACGTAGGTGTTTTGGACCTCACACACAGAAGAGAAACTTTTCTGTTTTTCTGATGTCTCACCTTTTACGCACCGCAACAAAATGGATAAAAGAAAAAAAAGGCACAGACCATAGCTGAACTCTTGATTGCTATTAACTTTTCATACAGCATGGAATTCATCTGTCAACACGTACTTTGCTGTCAATGGGAGAGAATGACAGTGCAGGAAGACTGGCACTTTGTCAGTAAATGTAACATAGGCAGCGATTTTCAGATGTTTAAATTAACATGGTCTGCGATTGCACTCAGTAAGTCTGACATGCTGCACAGCTAGGAGTCATGTAATGTGACATTGGCTTGATTGTGAGTACATTTAAATTCCATTGTGTATGCATATTCAGTAAATACCACTTTGAAACTGTCCTTTGCCTTTCTGTACAATCCGACCTTAACTCATGTTCATATTCACTTTCAAAAATAAGGTGTATAGTACTGAGATAACTCACTGGTTTGTCCACAATTGCAAGTCTTGTCTATGTGACCCTGTCCAGCGATGCTCCCTGATCCTGGCAAGCTTAATAGCAAACAAACAAAATCTATAGATGAATGTTACAAAAGTCAGATTGCACGCTAGAACAGAGTTTCTTAAAGTATGGGTCACGGTTGCCATCTTTTGGATCACATATGGTCGCGAATCATTGCTGTATTCAATGGGATGTGTGGTTTGCAAAGTGCATTGCAGTGGGTTTTTAACACTGCTGGACCATTTATTACCAGGATGCTGCAGTATAGATCTATGCATATATGATAAATGAAGAACTCAATCAAAAATATAAAGAAAATGTATTGGAAAACAACTATTTTATTATTAACAGTAACTCTGTCAAAAATGTTGAGAAACTGTTAATTACTTAATTTTCACGAGTAACTTGATTACAAGTCTCCATTTGAAACATGGCACCTCGCAGAGTGCAGGCTTAGAAGCACATGTGCTGTAGATGTAACGTTTCTTTACACTGCCCCTGCCTGTTACACATGACACATTTAGTAGGTGGTGACTGTTTGTGCTCAGTAGGTGGCAGAATGTCCATGTACTACTGTCCTAACAGGTATGACAAGTTCAACATCTTAAGATGAAGAAATGACTTTGGGGCAACTATCTGCATCAGTACCAGAGCCTAGAGGTTCCACATCATCCAAATGATTGTCAATATTGCGACCACTGTCATTATCATCAAATTATTCATCCTGCAGTAATTCTAGTTGTTTCAAAACATCAGCAGCTTTATACCTTTTTATGCATCGACATGACTACTGACTCTATTTATAACACTATTTTCCACAAAATGTTGCCACCAAAAACAAAAATTCCCATGGATATCCACTAGATGGCAGTACTATAGTAGAAAAGTGATATGCGGCAGCAACACTTGCCAACTAGCTGGCTGCATCTATAGAGGCTGTACACTGAGATATGAGATCTCTCATATGTTGCATTTTGACAGGATCAATGAGATACACCTTAACTCATATTTCACGTTCAAAGTGTTTAGCAATTTGCTCCATTCTGTTGATGATTCTCCAAAGGAACCCTCCACCCAATGTCATAGTCTTTTAGACACCAAGAAGGGCATGATTGAGAAAAAACGTTTCAGAAACTCTGCTCTAGAACACTGAAATTAATCCATATTAACTGCCCCAGTGGGACACTTTCACTTGTCTTTGAACAAAAATCATCAATAATCAAATAGCACACTATAGATTAAAACATACCCTCACACTTATAATTACCCCCATTTACACTGTAGCTAATTTTTATGTAAAGTACATTTTAATGTTGTCCTCTCACCTCCCGGAAACTATCCCAAGTTCTGGCTCATCTCCCTGTGTAGTTTCAGTATGTTTGTTGCCTTTATTTTCTGAGATTTCTGGCTTTTTTGCCCACAACCATAAAGGACTGCATGACAGATTAATTGGTGACACCACCATGTCACTATATAATGTGAGTGTATGTCAGGTTGTGCCCTATGATGAACTGGCATCTTATCCAAATCAATTCCCATGCTGTCGGGACTGATTATATTGCCCTACTCTGAATGGGAAAAACAGCTTTCGAAAACGGTTAACTGGTAGAATTCATTAACATTCACTTTTGGGCATTTATATCATTTTAGCAAACATCCAAAAATAGGTTTTAGACTAACAGATTCCTGAAATAACTTATTTAGCTTTAATCTGAAATAAATATTTATAAACTGTTTGGTTTACAGGCTAAATATACCAACTGAGGAAGCCTTATCAAATAAATATTTATGTTAGTCAATCCGTTTGGAAAAGGGATCCCTTGGCAAAGCTCTATTCTAGGGGTCTGCAAAGGCACTACAGTCCTCCAGGACCAACTTTGCCGACCCCTGTTCACACCTATTGAATAAATTGCCTGCTTTATTTCTTAAATTGTGACAGAATGTTGTCTAAAGGCTAGAAGACATAGTATGGCTGCAAACTTTGGTTCCTTAAGTACTAAATAAAATATTTTTTTAATTAGTGCACTGGTACATCTTTGGTGTGAATATCTCGTACTCCTTATGTAATATCGTAACGTATGTCTGAATATTATTTTAGTGCTGTCTGCCAGCATGCAGTAAGCATTCTTTCTTACTGACCTCTCCAGGATGTACATGCCCTTTCTCCTAAAATATCTCCAAGCTAATGTGGTGTCATTGAATAAAACCAAGTCCTAATGACACACACAGCAAAAAAATAAAAATAAAAACAGCAAATTTACAAAAAATACAGTCCTTTCCCTTCCTCCTGTCTTTTTACCTAGTGGGACAAACCTCTTTTTGTGGCCTTCCTTGTTACAAACTCAGCAATTAACAGATTCCCTTTCTTTCTATAATCAGAGGACCTTTCCACCCGGTTTAAACCACAGCCCACATACACTCGAGATGTACCTTCAGGGACACCTGTTGGTCTAGGTTCCTCATTGACTTTACTCCTTTCTTGTCTTTGCATCGTCCTCTTTCACTAAGGCCTCAAGAACCTCTTGGTCAGGTCTGCAATCTCCTGGGCTGACGCCATTTGACACACTTTCACCCACTGTCGGAGTTTGCTGTCAAGACAATGAAAGAGTTGATCTAAAATAATAAAGTCGGTATTTTGTTTTACCGTGTCCTTCTTGGGTTCCAACCATTTCGCACACAAGTCTTCTAAGTGTGTTATGAATTGCTTGGAAGCAATTGCGCCTTCTTTCAACTCAGATCTCCAGTTCTTGGTGCCATCTTCTTCTGGTGCCTGAACATTGCATTAATCAGACATGTGTGCTGTGGACGTGCAAAACCTGAACCACTATGAAGCTGCATCTTCTCCGGAGATTCGACATACCTCCTTCTCACTAGATCTTCTTCTTCTTCTTTCGGCTGCTCCCGTCAGGGGTTGCCACAGCGAATCATCTTCTTCCATATTTTTCTGTCCTCTGCATCTTGCTCTGTTATACCCACCACTTTCATGTCTTCTCTCACCACATCCATAAACCTTCGCTTAGGCCTTCCTCTTTTCCTATTGCCTGGCAGCTCTATTCTTAGCATCCTTCTCCCAATATACTCAGCATCTCTCTTCTGCACATGTCCAAACCAAACCTCCTTCTCACTAGAAAGTTGTTTAAAATCAAAGGTAAGGCTAAAAATAGCTGTATTACTATATAGTGATAAGCGATTATCACACTCCTGTTATACAGTTCAAGGCAAGGTAGCACAAGTTCAAAGGTTATCATTGCCACCAGAACATTAAGTTTAAACTTTGTTTTGAGCTCTGTATGAAGTTTGTACATTTTACCTGGGTTTTGCTCGACTTTTCCATCCATCTCTAAAATGTCACCTTATGAGTGACAGTAAATGTTGGTCGATATGCCTTCATCCACAAATGATTCCTGCCTTGCACCCGATGATGGCAGGATGGGCTCTGGCAGATGTTGGTTTAAGTAAGCTTGATAATGGATGGATGAACTGAGGAAAGGCAACCACTTCATGTACAAATAACCTGTAAAAAGTTCACCCATGGGGGTTATAGGTAGCCAAAATACACTATCCAACCCAACTCATGATTTATACAAAGTACTCCATGTCTAAATATAAATTGTATGTAGTGAGTGGTAATAGAATTCATAACAAAGAGCATGATAGAAACCGAAAACTGCTTATTTAGAGAGTAAAAAGCAGGAGCTCAGTTTGCCCTTTATTTGAATGGGAGTCTCAAAAAACATTTCTGCTTAAACCCTGTAGATGGCTAACTCTACCTCTAATCCAGAGGGCCTCTTTTGTTATGCATTTTCAATTCAAAAGCATTCCCAATTCGACAGAAGTACAGTCTCTTTGACCCTTGATCTGTAGTCTGTACCTTATTAAAGAATGCTGGGTGAGGAGGATGGTAGTTTGGCCAGACATGCATATTAAGAAAGAAAGTGAAATAACTTGTTCAGCGCCAGTAATTTTCTTGTCAACAGAAGGTAGAATTTTTGATTTGTGAGATACAATAAAGGATTCAATGTTCTTCAAGATTTCAAGGTTACTGCTGTTACCTATTCTGTTTGATTTACGCCTCAACTTTGCAGCATGCTAGTGTGGAGCTCAGTGGAGCTTTTTTGCTGGGATACAGCATGTACACAGTGTCCCTCGAGAACAGTCATAAGGAGGGACAGGAGGCCAGATAGTTTTATAGAAGAGTGTGGCATACAGGACACCTTATTAGCACTCTGTTTTCCCTCAGAAATTGTTTTTTGTTCTTAATATGTTTTTCTGATTCAAAGATTTTATAATCTTGCATCATGGGCATGTGCTGGATACTTCTTCAGATATTACTGTTAAATATGAATAAGGGACACTTTCTTAGAGTGACTTAGAAAGTCAAATTTTCCTGACAACCAATATTCACTTGCACAATTTATTCTAATAAGCATTTGAAAATGTATAATTCATCTTTGTTAAAAATTACATACTGTACATTTTTAAAAAGGGAAACATATTGAATGGAAATGCAATAAATCTATAACCACATACACTCTTTAAGAAATATTTTTACATTTTCAAACCCATTTAATCAAGTTTATAGTCATGGTGGGTCAGAGCCTAACTTGGCAGCACTGGACCCAAGACAGAGAGGGCACCAATTTTTAAAGGGCGTACCCACTCACACAAGGTCAATGTAGAGGGGTCAAATTAACCTTGACTACAGTCTTTGGAATGTAAGAGAAAAATGGAGTACAAGGAGAAAAATCAAAAGAGACACACAGAGATTGTTCAAACTCCATACTGATAACAAATGGGAGCAATCCAGGATATTTGTTCAGTGTGCTGTCTCCATTATTTGAACATTTGAACAATCTAGACAAGAACCCAAAAAAGCTCACAAGTCCTATTCAGTATATGTGTTAAATATTTTGGAAATAGACTATAAAAAATAACATTTCATTTTGAATTTAAAAAATTAATGCACCATTAAAGGCTGCATTTATGTCATACTGAAGAGAATCACGCCATGACAGACTTAATTTCCCAGACGTCTAAAGCAACTTAACATAACAATGGCCCAGGGTATGAGAATGTTATATATTAATCTGCCAGGATATGCTTAGAAATTGGTTAATGCAAGGGTCTGCAAAGTAGTCCTGAAGGGCCATAGTGGCTGCTGGTTTTTGTTCGAACTTGATTGCTTAATTAGAAAGCAAACCTTGCCAATAGCAGATCTTACTTAATTTTATGGCTTGTATAAATTGACAAGAAAACAACGAGAAAGGTTTGGGGACCCACCCCGTATCTTTGAGAAAATATCGTAAAGTTTTCAACAACAAAATGCAGAGCCAAAGTAACTTTAGAGACTGAGTCCAACTCGAGCCTGACTTGATACAGAGGGATTGGCGGCTTATAGATGGCATGGAGGAAGAGGTGTGTCTTGTGATTTGCACCCTGAAGTGAGGTCTGGAGTGGGACTAGATGGGAGATCTTTCAAGCTGTAACCAGAAGTGGAGTCTGTGGAGGTACTGGAAGTGAGGTTAGAGAAGTTTTCCTTCTGAGGATCAGTAGAGGAGAGATTAAAGGCGTTAGTGTGCACTGCCAACCCTTGGTCCGGAATAACAACACATTTCATCAAGCCCATCGACTGCCTCCCATGCACACGTGTGTGACACTTGTTAGTCTTTTCATTCTGCCATGTCAGGTCATTCTTATATCATCAGATTTATTCCTTTTCAAGGATATCATCCAAATGATTTGTAGACTGAAATGGAGTTGCAACTCTCAGTTCTTCATTTTTTTCTCTTCGGTTTCCTACCAAATATTTTGTTAAACCAGATAGTTCACAATGAACGCACACAAGTACAGAATGAAAAAAGTTAGATGGAGAACTGCTGGTTGCTTTGTGTCTTATTGCTAGTAAAGAGAAGTTAAAACATTGAATACAGCTGTTTAACATTAAAATAAGCAATTTATGGTGGAGAATCATAAAAATAGAGATAACTAAAGTAGAGCATAAAAATGTTGCTCGGTCAACATGTACTTTAACAGCAATAATTGACTTCTAATTAAGAAACTGGGTTGGAACAAAAGACTGCAGCCAAGGCAGCCATCCAGGACTAGCTTTACAGACACCCTGAGTTAATGCATTAAACATCAAAGTATCATATTAGAATATTGTGTACTGCACCCTCCACCCATCCTTCTGCTGATACCAGCATAGGAGAGAGTTTTCCCCTACCCACAATTACAGCAGCCCAGGTAAGCAGAGAGCTTAGGAGACTTCGGGCCAGCAAAGCAGTGGGTCCAGATGGAGTATCGCCACGACTGTTGAAGGCCTGTGCGTTGGAGCTGGGGAGTGCTCTACAGCGCATCTTCAACCTGAGTCTGGAACAGGGGAGAGTCCCGAGGCTTTGGAAAACATCTTGCATCACCCCAGTCCCAAAGGTATCATGTCCTGGTGAGCTGAATGACTTCAGGCCTGTCGCCCTGAAGTCACATGTGATGATGACCATGGAGCGGCTGCTGCTTTACCACCTGAGGCCACAGGTCTGCCACGCCCTTGACCCTCTGCAGTTCACATACCAGGAGAAGGTGGGAGCGGAGGATGCCATCATCTACATGCTACACCGATCCCTCTCCCACTTGGACAGTGGCAGTGGTGCAGTAAGAATTATGTTTCTGAGCTTCTCTAGCGCCTTCAATACCATCCAACCTCTGCTCCTTAGGGACAAGCTGACAGAGATGGGAGTAGATTCATACCTGGTGGCATGGATTGTGAACTATCTTACAGACAGACCTCAGTATGTGCGTCTCAGGAACTGCAGGTCTGACATTGTGGTCAGCAGCACAGGAGCGCTGCAGGGGACTGTGCTTTCTCCGGTTCTGTTCAGCCTATATACATCGGACTTCGAATACAACTTGGAGTCCTGCCATGTGCAAAAGTTCGCTGATGACACTGCTATCGTGGGCTGCATCAAGAGCAGGAGGAGGAGAATAGAAACCTAATCAAGGACTTTGTTAAATGGTGTGACTCAAACCACCTACAACTGAACACCAGCAAAACCAAATAGCTGGTGGTGGATTTTAGGAGGCCTAGGCCCCTCCTGGACCCCGTGATTATCAGAGGTGACTGTGTGCAGATGGTACAGATCTATAAATGCCTGGGAGTGCAGCTGGATGATAAACTGGACTGGACTGCCAATACTGATGCTCTGTGCAAGAGAGGACAGAGCCGACTATACTTCCTTAGAAGGATGGCGTCCTTCAACATCTGCAATAAGATGCTGCAGATGTTCTATCAGACGAGTGGCGAGTGCCCTCTTCTACGCAGTGGTGTGCTGGGGAGGCAGCATAAAGAAGAGGGACGCCTCACGCCTGGACAAACTTCTGAGGAAGGCAGGCTCTATTGTAGGCACGGAGCTGGACAGTTTGACATCTGTGGCAGAGCGATGGGCACTGAGCAGGCTCCTGTCAATCATGGAGAATCCACTGCATCCACTGAACAGTATCATCTCCAGACAGAGTAGCAGCTTCAGCGACAGACTGCTGTCACTGTCCTGCTCCACTGATAGACTGAGGAGACCATTCCTCCCCCACACTATGCGACTCTTCAATTCCACGGGGGGTAAACATTAACATTATACAAAGTTACTGTCTGTTATACCTGCCTCTCACTCTCCACCTTGCACTTTTTAACTTGCACTGTGTTTTAATCACTCTTTAATTAATATTGTTTTTATAAGTATGCTGCTGCTGGAGTATGTGAATTTCCCCTTGGGGATTAATAAAGTATCTATCTATCTCTCTATCTCTATCGGTCAGCAGGCAAGAGTCACTTTATGGTTTTAAGCCAACAGAAGGACCCACCAACCTATGGTACTGGATTTGATGGTCATACAAAGGTTTTGTCACAAGTTTTCATTTTGTTATCCTTTTCTAGTTTGTATTCGTTTTCCTAAGTTGTTCTTTTTGGCCTTTATTTTTGATGTTTTTAATTGTTATTTATATTTATTTAGTCCCTTCTGTTAGTTTAGCTGATACTTGCATGTGCTTTGTTTATTATGTAATTATGTTTTTAGTTAGTTCTAAGGATGAGACCCCTAATTAAGCAACCGTCCACAGATGCTGGCATCTGTTTGAATCGTGTTATTTTTTTTTGGTTTTGTGTCAAATTTGAGTTTATGATTATTGTTTTTGATGAGGTCATTTTGGTGGCCTTCTTTGTTGTAGTTTGAGTGACCATTTTTTGGTCATGTGACCCATTTATAAAGATGACAGCATAGCCTCTGGATATCCTAGTTTTGGGTGTTTCAAAAAAAAATCTTTTCTAAGTATGCTCAAGTTTTCTTCAATAGACTCCAGCTGCAGATGAGATACTCTGAAGCCTCAGCCTCATTCAGCGACCTGAGACACTCTGAGGCCCGTAACATGATGTCCCTGTTGTCAGTGTTCTCTTTAGGCCCCACCAACTCTTCAGTACCCTCACACATTATCAATCTTTGGAACTAAGCATTTACTTTAATATGGTGTTATATAGGCTGAACATTTCAAAAGCTACAAACTTTGTGTTTTAAAAGTAACACTTGAAAGTAAATCTAATTTTATTAGATTAGATTAGATTAGATTAGATTAGATTAGATTAGATTAGATTAGATTAGATTAGATTAGATAAAACTTAATTGTTAATTCCATGGGGAAATTAAAAAATAAATAAAGGTAAAAAACAGATGAAGGTAGATGTTTGTGTATTGTATAGTAATGATGATTGAAAGCTTATGTGAGGACAGCTTTGACATAGACAGGCAAAGGTTTTCCATCCTTCCAGAATGAATGCTTGTGTAATAAGATTCTCTTTACTTCATAGTGTCTGAAGTGACGCAGATCTGTTCAGAGGCTGAAAACTGTCCTTGCTGCAGCTGGATATTTCTTGTTTTCTTTGGTTAGGAATTTATTCTTGGTTAGTTTGGTTCCTAAATTCTACTCAGATTTTTGTTAGCTTTACTGGCTTGATCTCTGCCTGTTCTTAACTCTGTGCTTTTTCTCTATCTATTTAGCTTTTTTAATCTCCTGGGCTCTTGTTTTTAAAACTTTGTGTGGATTCAAGTGTTAAATTATATGTATGGCAAAAAACAGGAAAATGCAAATGGCAAAATAAAGATCTGATGTATAAAACTTGGTGTATGCACACCTTAATGCAATTTTCCCCTTATAAATCACAGCCACCTTGTAAATATGCGTACATGAATGAGCCTAAAACCATGCTGCGTTCCCACCCTGAAACAACCATACATGGACCATGTTAATCAACCTTATACATATGCATTCATGATGTTGCAGACCTTCATTGGCTGGTAGACAGCCTCCCACCTGACACATCCACACACCACTGCCTGCATGTGTGGAGTCCTTTGGTGTGCTCTGTACTAAACGGCGTAAGGCACCAACACCTGAACTAGTAGCCATGTTATGACATGACAGCTCTTACAATGAATAGTATAGGCCATATGAAACATTGAAAGTTCAGCCAGTTACCTTACAACCAAACCAGCCATTATGTACAGCATATTTAACAAGCTGCCTTCCAACTCTCCTTTGCTTCAAAATAAACAAATCATGGGTTGGCCCCAGGCCACCAAGCCATGACGTTTGTCATTCTCTTCTTGTCATTAACAAATGATTTGTGCTTTAATGGAATGTCACTGCTCACAGTTAACAAAGCAGCCTCATTCTTTCTAGGTACCCTTATTGCAACATGAGTGCTGTTATTTGCCCAGATTATATTAGGAAAACCAGTCACTGCTCCAAATTTAATTTTTATGTTGCCATAATTTTTATGTTGGCATACTCAATTTGTACTGTATTTAAGAGGATATTAAGTCTCTATTCATGGTTTATATTCTGCTCTGTTAACTTTAGATCCTATCACTAGGAAGACATACATTGTTATTTAATAATAAGCAGAGGTGGGTAGTAACAGGTTACATTTACTCTGTTACATTTACTTGAGTAACATTTAAAAAAAATTGTACTTCTAAGAGCAGTTTTACTGCACCATACTTTTTACTTTTTACTTGAGTACATCTATGAAGAAGAAACGCTACTCTTACTCTGCTACATTGAGCAACACTTGACTCATTAGTTTTTTCCATTTATACATTATCCATCCATCCATCCATTTTCCAACCCGCTGAATCCGAACACAGGGTCACGGGGGTCTGCTGGAGCCAATCCCAGCCAACACAGGGCACAAGGCAGGAACCAATCCCGGGCAGGGTGCCAACCCACCGCAGGACACACACAAACACCAAGCACACACTAAGGCCAATTTAGAATCACCAATCCACCTAACCTGCATGTCTTTGGACTGTGGGAGGAAACCAGAGTGCCCGGAGGATACCCACGCAGACACGAGGAGAACATGCAAACTCCACGCAGGGAGGACCCGGGAAGCGAACCCGGGTCTCCTAACTGCGAGGCAGCAGCGCTACCACTGCGCCACTGTGCCACCCATTCCAAAAATCAAAATGTCCAAAAGTGCAGTGGAACAAAATGTTCAATAAAAAAATAATCCTTTAAAATGAGGCTAGAAACACAATGCAGGAGGCTGTCCTTAATAACATGAGCCCTGGTGCACTCCTTCAAAAGGAACGTCTCCTTTGCTTATCAAATCAAAACAAATCAAATCAAAATCTTTATTGTCATTGTAGCAATGAGACATTGTACAACGAAATTTAGGTGCAATTTTCCAATGCAAAAATAAAATTAAAACAAAACGCAATTACTCAAGTTAAAACTAAAATTATCCATTCATACATACGTCATATTGCACTTGTCCCATAGCCAATGTTGACTTAGGGCTGTATTGTAAACATGAGAGTGTATTGTATTGTAAAGTGTATTGTATTGTGCACTTGGTCAGATTGACCACTTAGCAGCATTCAGCATGGTGATGGCTGAAGGATAGAAATTGTTTCTCAGTCTGTTTGTCTTAGTCTTTATGGATCTGAAATGTCTGCCTGAAGGCAGGCTTTCAAACAATGCATGTCCTGGGTGTGATGGGTCCTGAAGAATTTTCTTGACGTTCCTGAGGCAACAGAAACTATGTAGTTCTTCTAGTTAGAGGAGACGACAGCCGACTATCTGCTGGGTGACCTTAATGACCCTGTGAAGTTTTCCTCTGTGCTACTGTGCAGCTGGAGAACAACACACAGAGACAGTAGGCCAGGATGCTCTCTACTGTGCAGCGGTAAAAGGACACCAGCAGTTTCTCAGGGATGTTTTTCTTCCTGAGAACCCTCAGGAAGTAGAGTCTCTTTTTTGCCTTCTTCAATACCTCAGCAGTGTGTATTCCCCAGGTCAAGTCCTCCCTAATGGTGACTGTATAATGAAGACGCGGGACACGGAGTCGCAACCTTAGAAAAACGTTTATTCAACAAACAGCAGGAAGTTCCCTACTCTCCAACATCCTGGGCATACCGCAAAGCATCATGGGAATAGTAGTCCCATTACTACACCTCCTCCTTTTAGCTTTATTCGTCTTTTCCTTTTTCCCTTTCTCTTTCTTTCCCAACAACACATAATGAACACTTTTTTTTTTTTTTTTTTTCTTTCACACAGCAAAACATATGCAACCACTTAGATTCAGAACACTTGTGCGATGTTATTTTCTCTGATAGTTCACAAATCCATTCTGTCAGGCGCTTTCACCATTCGACCAGACCTAGTAATAGTTCCTGTGGGTCGAAGATGGCTTCTATTTCGCCTGAAAGTACCCCTATCTGTTTCTACCACATATGATCTGGGAGTACTGGCAGACCTGACAACTGCACCACTAGTTCCTTCTGTAGTGATCCAAACCTTCTGTCCAGGTGTGAGTTGTGACAGAGGTCTGGACCTGTGTCTCCTGTTGTAATATTTTGCCTGCTGACGCCGTCCCTCTTCATCCTTCTTTCAAAAAGCAAGCAGGTCCGGCCACTGAGGATCCATTTTAGCTGTTGGTTGGGGTAGGGACGTACGCAGGTTTCTCCCCATTAGCAGTTGTGCTGGCGAGAACCCATGTTCCAGTGGAGTGGCTCTGTATGCCAGTAGTGCTCGGCTATGATCAGGATCCTTCTTCCACAAGTCCTTTATAGTCCGCACTGCATGTTCGGCCTCCCCGTTGGCTTGGGGATAACGTGGGCTGCTGGTGACATGTGTGAACTGATACTCCTCTGCAAACATTTTGAATAGCTCTGAGGAAAACTGTGGCCTATTATCAGAAACAACAGTTTCTGCAGTTCCATGTCTTGCAAAGATCTCCTTGATAGCTTTAACGGTGACTTCAGCCGAAGTGCACTTAAGCTCAACTACCTCAATATATCTTGAGAAAAAGTCTATTAAGAGAAGGTATTGTCTCTTGGACCATTCAAAAAGATCCATACCGACCTTTTGCCATGGGCGGTCTGGGACCTGAGTTGGTATCAGTGGTTCATGAGACTGTACCCTGTGTTTTTGACATATCTCGCAGCTATCCACCATGCGACCAATCTCTGTGGAGATGCCTGGCCACCACACAGACTCTCAAGCTCTGGCTCTGCACTTGGAAATCCCCTGATGGCCTTCATGCAGACGCTCTAGAATGTTTGCTCTGAGGATATGTGGTATTACCAATCTCTGTCCTTTCATCAGAAGATCGTTTGCAAGATGAAAGTCCATTCTATGCTGCCAAAAGGGCTTAATGTCTGGGTCTAGCTGGCATTTCTCTGGCCATCCTGTGGAACAGTGCTCAATCACTTTTCTACACACATAATCTTCTTTTTGTGCCGTCTTTACAGTCTCCAACTTCCTGTCTGAGGCTGGGAGACCGATCACCAGACTGTCAACAAAAACTTCCACCTCTTTTTCAAACTGCAGCTCACCTGCAGAGGGCGGACCAGGTAGCGGTGCTCTAGACAGGGCATCAGCTGTGACGAGGTTCTTTCCTGGCACATGAATGATGTTAAAGGTAAAGCGTAGTAGTCTTAAACAAAACCTCAAGACCCTCGGGGGAAGATCATCCAAGCCCCTAGTGCTGAGCAGAGGGACCAGAGGTTTATGGTCTGTCATTAAAGTGAAATATAGACCCATTAAGTATGATGACAGTCTTTCACATGCCCATGTGACAGCTAACGCCTCCTTTTCAATTTGGGCGTAGCGCCTCTCGGTGTCTGTTAGTCCTCTTGAAATGTATGTAATGGGTCGCCATGAACCATCTTGCTGCTTTTGTGTAAGAACAGCTCCAATCCCATATGACGATGCGTCCGCTGCCACTCTTGTGTCTGCCATGTTAGAGTACTGAGCAAGTACTTCTAGAGAGCTTAGTATCCCTTTCAGTCCTTGAAAAGCTGTTTCTTGGGGTTCTGCCCAACTCCATTCATTTCTCTCCTTTTGCAGATCCTTTAATGGCATTGTTATCGTGGCGAGCTGTGGCACAAACTTTGCAAGGTAGTTGGCCATACCCATGAGACGTCGCACATCTGCCACACAAGTGGGTTGCGGCAGCTGTTGTATCGCCTTGACTTTGTTTGGGTCGGGCTCAATGCCGTTTGCGGAAACCTTGTGATCCACAAACATGATTTCAGTCTTGGCAAACTCACATTTTTCATTTAAAGTGAGTCCTTCTTTTTGAAACTTTTGGAGCACACGGTGAAGTCTTTGGTCATGTTCTTGTTTGTCCCTGCCATAGACAAGCACATCATCGGCATGGCAGATGACTCCCTCAAAGCCCTCGAGTATTTGAGACATCCTCCTCTGAAAATGTTCTGGCGCCAATGATATTCCAAATGGGAGGCGGTTGAAGTGATATCTCCCAAAAGGAGTGATGAAAGTTGTGAGGGGCCTTGACTGTGGAGTAAGAGGGATTTGCCAAAATCCAGATCGAGCGTCCAGTTTTGTAAACACCCTAGCATCTTTCAACATCGCTAGTGTTTGGTCTACTGCTGGAAGGATATGACGTTCTCTTTTTACTACTGCGTTTAAAGTTGTGAGATCTACACATATCCTAGGTGGCTTCCCACCTAGTTTGGGGATGACTACCATGCCTGAACACCATGCTGTTGGCTCAGTAACCTTAGAAATAACTCCCATTCCTTCCATTCTGTGTACTCTGCACGCACTGCATCTCTGAGGGGGAGGGGGACCCTTCTGGGGACAGACAGAGCCACTGGTGTAGCTCCCTGTTCTAGCTGAATGTGGTAAGACTCTTGTAGCTTGCCTAAACCCTGAAAAACCTCTGGATAAGCAGCTCTGAAATCTACATCAGACTTCATAACTGTGTGCACTCTGTACACCAAGCCCAAAGCTTCACATGCTGGTCTGCTTAATAGTGGCTGAACTAGCCCTGAAACCAGGTAAATATCCTCTGGTGTACTGCGGCCTTTTTCTATCATTTGTGCTTTATAGCAGCCCTTCACGTTAAGTGGGTATCCACCAGGCCCTAAAAGAGTCTTTTGGGGTTTCTGCAGTGCTCCATCTCGTTCTGGTATGTACCACTTCTCAGGAATGGACGTAATGTCTGCCCCAGTGTCTAACTTAAACTCAACATTTTCCCCATTCATTAGGACTTTTTCTACCCATGGTTTGGATCTCTCAGTCCCTACTTCTCCCAAAAACACAAAATCTTCACTGTTATCTTGACATTCTACAACCTCACGTAAGCCTGCAGCTTCACTATTGCGACAAACTACGGCAAAATGTCCCTTTTTATGACACGACATTCAACGTCTCTAGCGGGACAGTCTTTCCATGAGTGTGTATTTTTTACGCCCACAGCGGCCACACTCTTTAACACACAGCTTGTCTGGTCCTTGTCTTTTCTTTGTCTGTTGCCACGTTTGTGGCTTTGCTTTCTTCATGTTTGTCCGTATGGCGTCCATGTTGGAAGTTTTTTCCTCTTGTACAGTGCTGAGCAATATTGTTTGTTGTTTCCTCACAGTTTCGCTCTGTCTGACCTTAAGTATGGCTTTAGAAAGTGTTAAATCTGAGTCCAGTTGTAGCTGTTCTGACAACTTTTTGTCTTTAATGCCAACCACAATTCTATCTCTTATAAGCTCCTCCTTAAGCACTCCAAAACCACAGTTCTCTGACAACTTATGTACAGCTGTGATGAAGGACTCTGCACTCTCCCCTTCTTGTTGCCGTCTTGAGTTAAACTGTGCTCTTTCATAAATAACATTGTGTTTTCCCACATAATGCTGTTCAAATGCTGATTTAACAGAGTCATATTTCTTTTTATCTGCATCAGACAGAGGTAAAACCACCAAAACATCATCAGCTGCGTCTCCCATGGCATATAAGAGCGAATTCACCTGATATTCCTCCGTTTTTTCATTGAGAGCTGTTGCAATTCTGAACCTTTCGAATCGTCTGATCCACTTCGGCCAGTCTGTGGGACAAGAAAAGTCGAACGGCTCTGGGGGAGTTATTTGCACAGTTGTCGGCATCCTGGTTGGTAAATCCCTGTTCTCCTCGCGTTCAGGATCCAAACTTTCAGATGCGTCCACCTGCTGCGCATCTCCCTCCGCCTGCATGTGCCTCGCAGCGACTTTCACTCACACCAGCTGACTCTTCCTGACACAGCCGTGCACACAACTTCTCATCTGTCCTGCGACGGTAATAACAACATCTTCCGAACTTTTAAAACAGACTGGAGACTTACAGTTCGTAGCTTCTGACACCATGTATAATGAGGACGCGGGACACGGAGTTGCAACCTTAGAAAAACGTTTATTCAACAAACAGCAGGAAGTTCCCTACTCTCCAACATCCTGGGCATACCGCAAAGCATCATGGGAATAGTAGTCCCATTACTACAGTGACTCCCAAGAAGTGGAAGTCTGAGACCCTCTCCACACAGTCCTCATTGGTAATGAGTGGCTGGATGTTGTCTGCCTTCTTCTTGAAGCACTCGATGAGCTCCTTGGTCTTGACTATATTTAGGAGCAAGTTTTTATTCCTACACCACGTTGTCAGTCACTCCAGCTCATCCTTGTAGGCGGACTCATCCCCCCCGGGAGATGAGCCCTACTACCGTGGTTTCATCAGCAAACTTAACCATGGTGTTACTGTGGTGGGTAGGAATGCATTCGTGGGTGTAGAAGGTATAGAGCAGGGGGCTCCGCACACAGCCCTGTGGGGAGCCAGTACTCTAACCCTCTGAGTGCGATCACTCAGGAAGTCCTTGATCCAAAGGCAGGTGGAGTGTGGAATTCCTATGTCTGACAGTTTGGTCACCAGTCTGTGGGGTAAGATGGTATTAAAGGCAGAGCTGAAGTCTATGAAGAGCAGCTGTGCGTAGCTCCCCTGCTGCTCCAGATGGGACAGAACAGCATACAGAACATCCTTGCTGTTGTAGTCAAGGAGGTGTCTAAATGGCAGTTCATCCTACCTTCAGCATTGCTCCTAGGCTCGGGCCCCTGTAGTTATCTCCTGCTCCTGGCAGGGCACCATCCCCAAGCCTTCACCTCCCGGCTAACATTCCTGCGGTCCATGGCACCCACTGCTGGATGCCTCACTGAGGCTCTCCTTCACCAGCAGCTGCACTGCCTCTCTCCGACGAGTCACTCCAACTGACCAGCACTTACAAAACTTCAGCTTTCAGGTCACTTAGTTGGAGTGGCCATCAGCATCTGAGCATTGGCCGCATGCTCCCTTCCTCCCAGCTGTCTGCCCTCTCTCTTTCTCGTTTATTTGCACTGGCTCTCTGTAGTTCCTGCCTTTTCTCTCCATCCTTTAACCTCTGTTTCTCTTTTCTTTCTTTCTCCTCCTTTTCATTCTTCTCCCTTTTTTTTATGCCGCCTCTTTCTTATATGCCTCTGTAGGTGCAGTGTCTCAATCATGCACCGCAGGAAGCCGATGAAGCAATTGAGACAGACTGCACCCTCACATGTAGGTGCGTCTTGTCCCCAATTACTTCAGCAACCTCCAGCAGCACATGAGCATGCATACCCATGGAGAGCGAGCTGGCTAATTATGTATTTATTTGTATTGGCACTTTTTTCTGAGCCGTGGACCCACTATACCACAAGGGTCACCAAAACGTCAACAGACATGACTTAACTCTTTTTTGTTATGAACTAAGCAGTTTGGGTATTGATTCATGATGTGGGGGGTTGGGCAATGTTCAAGCTATATAGAGTGCGCACTGTGTAATTTGGGAATTTAGGACTTTAATGTTAAAGTTCTGGATAAGCATTAATGATAACAAAGACCTCCTTTTGTAAAATTAAATATTGTGGCTTATTTTTCTTCCACAGTATGTACAACCAATCCATACAGAAAATGAATGTAGTGCCGCATCAGTTGATTTATGGCTTCCATCACAGCGGGCATGGTGGTGCTGAAACCTGGATGAGATTTTCCTGACCTGTCAGCCAGTTGTCTCTAGTTGGTGCCTGTTGTGAGAAAGCCAAGTGTTGTTAAATCTGCATATGAACAGGTAGAGCCTAATTTCGAGAAGTGTAATGCTAAGTACTTTACCTAATTTCAAGAGAATAGCTCTTAAATGTCTAAGCTGGCTCATAAGCCAGACATTATCATGGACAACAAAATACGACCAGACTCTAAAAGCTCATTCTCTTGTAGTGTCCAGCCGGGGCCATAGCCCAGCTGGGACACCTCCAGACTGGGAAGTCTGGGGGAGCAAGCATGGCCAGAGCATTACCTCCCCCGGGATGCTAGAAAGCAACCCCCCTGGGTTGCAGCGGTGCCTTGGACTCCCGCAGAGCTTCATGGGAGTTGGAGTTTGGTGCAGCACTGTTGGGATCCACAGGCACCACCAGGGGGTGATGCAGCAGGAGCTGCTGAGCCCTTATGGGCAGTTCTTCAACAACACCTGAAAGTGCTACCGGAAACAAGTAACTGAGCACCTGGAGCACTTCTGGGTGCCTTATAAAAGAAGCCAGCAACCACGACTTGGTGAGCCAGAGTCAGGAGGAGGAGGACGAAGCTTGACCGGAGTAGTGGAAAGGAGAACTGAAAGAGAAAAGGAAAAATATTGTGTTTGTGCTGTGCTTTGGACTGTGTTGTACCTGTAGAAGACGTTTCCCACAAGGGAAAAGAAAAAATTAAACTTGTGTGCCTTGAACTTGTGTCCCACACTTGTCTATGATGGGTTCAGGTGGCAGTGCCAGCCTGGGTGGTCCACATTCTTCATATATGACCATTTGCATAGTCTTCACACAGTGCCAAAAAAGCCATGTTGTGTCAAACCATAGGGGGAGCGAATCATGCCTGTGTTTTTAATGTGCTTTGGTTTCTAATCCTGAGAGGTGAGAACAGGTATCCTAAACTGACAGAAAAACAAAAAAGATTTTCAGTGTGTAAACACATTATTGTCCCTCTTAAAAGGGAACTAAAATAGAGTCTATACATCATATTCATCACTTTGAGGTTTAATATGTTTTTCACATCAACGCACATAATAATAGTGGCTCTGTGTTATGAATTATTATACACGTGGGTCATAATTTAGCTGGTTTGGCTGAATTTCCTCACTTGATCAATTGTGTCGTCATTTCTCAGGTTTCTCCAATATTAAGCATACAGACGGGTGTAAATATGTGCACAATTTTGCATCACAATTTTGTGTGGAAAGTTGCATATGCACATTTTGAGTGTCTTTTTATATGTATAAAAGTTTTATAAGCCTGACCCCCAGTCACAATATTCACAATCTTGGCACAAGCTGTTTGCTACTAATAGAAACCTGAGGTAGAAAGGATATATTTAGAAATTGAACAGCTCCAAGAAAGTCAGGAGTTTATTCCTGTATTCAGGAACATCTTTTTTAAAGAAATAATTTCTTTCTTGGTTGAGGCAACTAATAAAAGCAGTAACATTAATGCCTGAGGTCTTTTCAATCAGATGAGAGCACACAACCAGATACTTTCAGATCAAGTAATCTTGTCTTAGTTTAGAGGAACGGAAAAAGCCCTTCGATGAAGATTTATGTTTATGATAGCCGACGCCTGCCGTAGCATACGGCGGTGTAAGAATAGGAACGGAAAACGGTGAGAAAGGAATTCAGAAATCAAGAAGAAATAAATACTTCTTGAAAGACGCAGTATACATATAGAATTTTACGGCCAAGCAGGATTACATGTGAAAGTGATAAATAAATCAGGCTTTCCGAATTTACGTACTATGGCCATGGCATCCTGATAGTTTTGTTGCATGTATCTTGGACTTCCTGGAAATGTGGACAGTAATATGATCATTTTGCCTACATGAAAGTTGTTATTTTCAGCGTTTGCTTGCAGATCTTGTTGATGTAATCTGAGATAGTTGAGACACGTGCCCTCTGTTTTAACATACACATCTACGATGTACTGTTGGAATAGTTTGCCGCTGGTGTGCAAAATACTAAAGGTATTCCTTATTGCTAATCTGTACGCGTAAAATTGGCATTGAGTAAGCCTTATTCGCTTGGCGGTTCTTTTATCGGGAACACGTTGTAAATCTTTGTGCCAGCCAATGTCTCCGTAAGGGAATAAAAGTAGGTAAACCATAGGATCACAACTCATATTGAGCGTGGAAATCTGTTTACAGCAGTTGCCTATGGGATATATGCAAATGTTCCTTTTGGCAGGCGGTTCGCCATCTTCTCCGACGAAAATCGCTGCAACATCGGTGTGACATGTCAGGGCATTGTATCGTCGTAAATCCTGCCGAGGGGTTTCCTTGAAAACCATTCCTACAAATGCTGTTGGATTGGACTGAGCAATTTCATGCATGTGTTTGTATGATTTATCGAAGGGGTTGATGGTTCTGAGCATGGAATCTAGCTGGAGAAGTACATTTTTGCTGCATGCAGAATTTGCTTTATTTTGTAAGCGTACTTTAGTAGCTTGCGCTGTGTCAAAAACATACAACTGTCCATATCCCAATCATAAACTCAAAATGAAACAAAGTCATAAAATAAGTTTAACAACACCATCAGCCTTGGGTACAGTACCTGAGGGCTACTTAAATCTCTGGCAGCCACTTCTTCTGTGCAGTGACATTGGCTCAAAGATATGTTCTTCTGCTCCCTTTGGTCTTCTCTTGCAAGTTGAACAGTCACCATTCACTGTCTTGTCTTTTTAGGTTCATGAATTTTGCCTTTCTTGTTCTTTATTTGCTATTTAGATGAATTTAACTGTTAGTCAAATAGTTACAGAATTAATTTTATTTTTGTCAAGTTCTTTAATTATGTTATTTTCCTTATGGTTTGAAATGCTCACTATTAATAGCTTTTTGACCTGAAGTTAATCCAAGGTAAACTATGTCTCTCTCAATCTCTGAAACAATCCACTAACTTCATGTACATCTTGTAGCTATACTGACCATATCTTCCCATCTTTCTCTCTCTGCCACTCTGGCTTTCACCTCATAATTGCGCTCATTTTATCTCACTAGCAAAACTCTGAGAAATGATGCACTGTATATAAAACATGGTTTATATTATATAATATTATATAATGAACCAAAGTTTCAGTAGTAGTAACACTTAAAATTCACCTTTTGGTTTTACAGTGTTTAAGATTATTATGGCTCTGGGCATAATACTTTCCTAAACAATGCTAAAAAATCATGTCAGTAAACTAAGTCATGAAATTCCATTCGACACACAGTTCAAGGCTTCAGTTGCATTCACTCTTCTAAACATCTTTAATTTATTTCTGGTTGTCATTTCTCATAACTTATAAATATATGCACTTTTTTTATCTCTTTTGATTTCTGTTAGATTTTAAAAATTTGTAACACCAGTCCTTTTTCACCTGCTTCAGATCTCTCTCTTTCCTAATTTATTTTAGACTGTTTTGCATGTCTTTGTAAGTTTGTTACAGTGTAAAGTGGAAGGTAATACAAACACTGGGTGAAACTAAGAGGAAGATGGCTTATTACTAGCAATTCTTATTAACATATCATGATTCAATACATCAGACAATAATGGTGAGATGAATTAGAACAGTGTGGGTATGAGGTTAATGGGACAGACGAAGGTGGCATTAAAGGAGATGGGCAAAGACAGAATGGAATGAGGTGGGTATTTCCTTTCAAAATGAAATAAAACCTTCTGACATCTTTATACTTTTAAGTAAGGCTTTCACTATATAACTTGAATAAGGAATATGCATGACATGTCCCAGTCTTGCATTACAAAGTATAATGGTTACTGACATGATGTACTATGTTGGTAGTTGGCGTGTGTGTGTGGGTCCGCTAGGATCCTCGATTTGTGAAAAACAGTGGTGCTCAGACTTTGTATGTGTAGGTGCATGCATGGAGAAAGCTGAGGGTCCCTGGAGTGTTTCATGGAGAAATTGTTAATTGCTTGTTCACATGCCGGTGTGATCAGTCCAGCTGTTCTCCATTGATGCTTGCATCCATAAGGATAAAAGGTAAGACAGAAAGGGAGGAGAAGAAAGATGGAGTGAGAAGAAAATGTACAGAGAAATGAAATCGAGGAGGAAAGATGAGTGCAAAGAGTGCGGGAACAGAATCGGGTGGGAGCCAGTGTGAATGGAAGGTATTGAAGCAGCGAACCGGATCTTTCTTTTTGAAAAATGAAAGCAGGAGTCATCGAATTCTCAAGGGGACCTGCAGACGACAATGGAAGCAGCAGGTTGAGGGAGCCATATGTGGGACGTGAGTCATATGTTGAATATGCTCATTTTTGTCTCAGCCCTTCTAAGTATACCTTGGAGGTGGGTGAGCATTGCAAGACAAGGAAGAGAGAAAGGGAGAGCAGCAATGCATTAGGAGATAAAAGGCTGATTCTCATATTGCTTGCATTCTTGGTTTTATTGGATTATTGATTTCTTCTATTTATTTAGTTTTTAACTTCCTCATAGAACACTGTTTCCTATAGATGATTTATTATTGAAAAACTGACCTTCACCCTACTTTGTTTTGAACACTGTCCTTCATTTCAATAAACGCACAATGCACTTTGTGCCAGCTTGTTGTTTGTGACTTCATTATCCTTGTCAATTTAGGTTCATGACTATAGATGCCCTGGGAAAGAAGAAAGATACCAGGGCTGCGGTGTGTGTGTGTGAATTAGCAAAAGAGTGATGTTAAGGACAGCATGCATAGGCTGCTGGCGTCCAGGTCAGAATTAGTCCCATTCCCTTAACTAGCAAGGAGGCCAGTGTAACACGGAGATCAGGAAAGCCTCCATTTCAAAGCTATATGCTCCACTGACCTATTAGATGGCAGCATCCCTGGGCTTCAGGACCCATTCAGATACCCGCAAGGAATGCAGAGGACCGGTAGTGCAGTGAGGCAGCCCTGATGGGGTATGTGGGTGCTGCCAAAGGGTGCTGCAGAAAGTTATGCTCCCTACTTTATGGGACTTCAAATTGACCCGAAAGTGCTTCCATGCCATGGCACCAGAAGTACTCCTGGGTTCAAGATAAAGGGAGCTGCCCAACCCCATCCAGGTGTATTTGAGTTGAGTGTGGAGGACTGACAAAGCTTGTCTGAGAGGTGTGGAGAGGAAGAATAGAGCATTTTATGCCATTTTTGAAGCCCTTGTGTAAGGTATTATTGTTAATAAACCTTTTATTTATATTGGGACTTGTGTCTGTGAGGTTGTATCTAAGCTTTGGGGTTCCACAATGCCCCCCCACCCCCCCCCCCCCCCCCCAGTGGTCACAATATAAAATTTGCAGAGGACACCTGCTGCTGAACTCTTAGGAAAGACTGCAAAGGTTATCAGTAAGCTCTATAGGCAAGAGACGTTAGATGAAGGTACTACGAGATGGAAATGTCATTATGGTTTCTTGAGAGGAAATGTGAAAATGTATTGATTATTACAGCTGGCGAAATGAATGACATACAGTTCAAGCTGCTTGTTTAACTGACATTTCCTTATTTACCATAATAAATTTAGCAAAGACAATATCAAAAGTAAAATCACTATGGTGGACAATGTGCTCTGACACAAAAGACAATTCTAAACTAAAAGCATAAACTGGAGAGGGGAAGATCATTAAGATTGTACTGTTCAAAGCCATAAAATACATCATCCAAATGATAGGTAAAAACTGACAGAGTTTGAACACTTATAATATCAGATTTCAAAGTAGAAACGGACTGCACACATTCCAGGAGTAAAAAAGACTTGTGAAAAATGTATTGCAGGGTAAATGGCCTGCATATATTCTATGACAAGAAGGTCTGGAGAAAATGTGTAGCAATGCTAATGGCCTGTACACATTTTAAATCAAGAAAGTCCAGAGAAAAATGCATTGCTGAGCAGATAAGGAATCAGGGGATCAATCAAGAACAGACATATTGAGCTTGTTTAAGAAGAAATAGGATGCCAGGATAAACAAAAAAAGGTGTGGGAGTTCAGATACTTCTGTATATGGTAACATGTGGCCCAATCTCAAAATAAAAAAAAATGAATAGCAACAATGCAGTTCTGCCTTTGCGGTAAGGAATCTTCACTCTTTTGTAGGCGTCAGTCTGCTACTTTTTAGGCTTTACACATAGTGCACTGCTATCTGCCCTTCAGATGTGGAAATGGAGGGTCATTGCCCCACTAGAAGGGGCCAAATATGTACTACTTGCAGAGTGGTAGAGTGCTTAAGGAGATTGGTAATTACATATACAAATCATTGTCTTTGTTCAGAGACTACTGCAAACTGAAATCCTTAAGATTTGAAGCTAGAAAATGTTTCCTGTTATATGAAACCAGTAAGCTTATATAGACCAGTAAGCTGATTATGCCACATGGGTAAATTAATGAAAATGATCATGAAAGAAAATATTGGGTCAACGCAGTTTCAGATGGAGAAGATGTTTCATTAATATTATCAAATTCTTCAAGGAAGGAATAAAAACACCTTTTATATAATATTATGTATTTTGATTTTCTGAATGCTCTTCTTATTGTATCACATAAGCATGCAAGGGCTTTGCCGGGTCAGTAGGCAGGAGACTGGACCTGTAGGCGGCTTAAAAAATGAGTTTTCCACAGAAATGTTGCTGGGTTTGTTAGTGAACTTGTTTAGTGAATTATTTCCTGAGAATTTGCCAAGTGGCCAGCCTAGGCAAACTTTTCTTCCCCAGTGACCCATGATGCTTTGCAAGGCTAGCATGACACATGTTACGCATTTCTGGATGGCACTGGGATAGATCACCATGGTGATGTCCAACACAATCACTTTGATAAAATAACAAACAAAAATGATGTCATGGCATGAGAGTAAATATTCTAGCTTTCATTTCACCATAAAATGAAAAACTGATGTCACTTTTAGATTCTCTGTAGTTTAAAACTCCTATCTGGACATCAACTTATTGAAAGTCAATCCAGTTAAAGCTACAAAAAATTAAAAAAGACAGCTAATCATGACAATATTGCTGATCGCTTGCTTCACAGGTTGCTAGTAGTGACAGGAACTCAGGAAAGGCAGGGAGAGGAAGAGATAAAGGACTCTATATTTTTCTGTTCTTCAGATTTTTGCTCTTCGTTTTAATGCTAAGACTCTATAGTAGTAATGTTCTTAACTCTGTGTGACTCTGAGCCCTTGAAGATGATGTGCACATGTAGTATTTTGTTAGGTAGAGCCCCAAAAATGTTCCTAGCCCAGGGGCCCCCATTTTCCAGTTCCAACTCTGCACTTAAGAGACTAAAACAATTGAGTCTTTAAGGCACAGTGTGTACAAGCAGAATGGATGAAAAGTCTTCTTATACACTTAAGGCAACGTCTTATTGAATAAGGAACATTCAGAATTAAGTGATGATAAAATGAGTGCCCACCCACAGGCATTAGCGCTGGGATTTATGTTATGTTTCTGCTAGTCTTTATTCCTTGTCTTTAGTACTGCATATTTTACTGTTTATTGTTGTTTGTTAATTATGATTTTTCGTGTGTTTCTTGTTTTTGTATAATTTTTGTTGACATTGCTTTTACATACTACAAATAAAGGAAGGAGAAGTGGAAAAGGGATTGTGTTCTAGGAGAGACCCCAAACAGATGTAACTCCTTGAAACAGAAGGTTTGTATCACACTCTGCAGTCAAAAAAGAGAACAGATCACAAATGATGTGTCCTCTTTTGATGCTGGCGCATGAATAAATAGTGACTTCAGATGTGGCTTGCGTTTAAACAGAAAGCTAAGATGGAAGAGACAGGGATAACCAGGGCAGAAGAGGAAATGATGTCAACTGTCTTCTGGGGAGTTCTTCTCCATTTTTAAGAAAACATAACTGGGTTCATGGCTGTGTCACAGAAAATACGTTCTCCCTATTTTTATCATACTAACACTGGTGAGACACTCCCGAAGCTTATGCATGACGGTACATATTATTTAATTGTATAATATTGTGTATATGAGCCTTAAGACTTGTGAAATAAAACAGACTTGACACACTCCAAAAGGTTTGAGGCAGCCAATAATATTCCTGGCTGCAAAAGGTTTTCAAATATCACAGAGATGTTCAAAACAGAACTGCTTAACAGAGGAAGGGAGTAGGGTTTTATAGGAAGGTTTTGAGGAAGTGATGTAGTACTCGGGGCCAGGACAGGAAGTGATGTAGTCCTCGGAGTTGATGAGGAAGTAGCGTCTTCGTATTCCGGTGGGATTTCCTGTGTCTGGTCTGCGGGGACAGAATAAGAGGGTTGAATGCACCCCACCACCCCCTGGCTGGGCATGGATTTCCCTTCTTTTGGTCCCTTTGGCTGGCTCCCATGCACACATGTGTCACAGACTATATTCTCTTTTTTTTCTGTATTGAACCCCAAGAGGCAGAGATACCAGGCTGCAACTGCTAAGGGACTGCCCTCAGCCTTTATATACTTGTAGAGGAGATGAGTTCCTTCAAAGAACCATTGAATGTTGGAGAGTAAGAATTGTCATTTCTGTTATGAGGAATGATTTTCAAGGTTTTTGAGGTTTAAAATTTATTTAATTTTTACTGCAACACCATTTTGTGCTTTCTTCCAGGTTCTCATGTTTTGTGGATCCCTTTGCCTTGATCCAACTTCTGGTTGCTGGGAGTGTGTTCACAGAAGTCATGGTACTGACCTATTTAAAGGTTGGCTTGATTTTTATTTGAGTTTTCAGATAAGCATTGAGTCATTATGTGAAAGACTGTTGAATCTATCCTGGTTAATGAATCCTTACTGTTGCCTTTTTGACTGTGAATTTTTGATCATTTTTGGTTTTGACAAAATAAATTTCTTTGCCTTCCCAGTTTCTGATCTTTTCTTCTCTGTTCTGACTTCTGATTTTTTTAACAGATTTCAGGTTTTGGTTGAAGGATTTGATTGACTATTGCTTCAAACTTCAGCCTGTTTTTTGACTTTGTGTTTCCTTCAGTCCTTACATAAATTTATTTTGTTTCTGAGATACTGTACAACTTTTAAGTACTGTCTGAATTTTTTGGTTATTATGGATTTTTGCTTTGCTGTCAACTGACATTTTTGGATTTTGATCGGACTTGTTTGCCTTGGGTTGCTTTTCTGGCATACCCTTTTGGCCTACATTTTTGACTTTTTTATATTTGTCCATTTTTCTTCATCTGTAAAGATTCTTTGTTGGACTTGTCTTCTGAAGTCAGAGGTTTTATGATTTATCCTCTCTTTTGAGGGGCATTTTGTCAATTTGTGAGCATTTTGAACTTTTAAAAGCTTGAGCTCCATTTGCGCCTGTGCAGGCCATTGAAGCCTGTCTTTTCATTTTGGGGTCAGTCTACCTAGGGTGAGGCCTGTTTCGGATGCTGACCAGTGAGGTCCTGGGGCCTCATGTTTATACAGCGCGTACATACAAAAATGTTGCATATGCCCATTTCCACGCTCACATAGTGATGCACAAAAACTAAACTTGCCATAAAGCCACACTCATTCTCACAGCAGCACAACCCATTGTGTACGCAGTTTCTGCTCGTTTTCCAAACTGACGGCACACAACATCAAAGCAATGCTGCACTTCCTGAGTGTTTTCCCTTTCTTTTTTAGATTCACATCCCTGACGCGGCTTTATCAAATACACTGACATTAACCAAATATCATTTATAAATTTAAGGAACCTGACTGTAATTAACCTGTAACAATATAATAGTCCACGGAATGGCCAAACTATTCCAAATACCATAGGTGCTTTAGCGTTGTTACTCTCAGTGCACCACTCAGAGTATTTTAACCCACTCTGTCTGAGTGTGGAATCACAGCTGTACAGCAGCTGATTGGAAAGCTCTACGGCGAATTGTGTCTTGAGCGCAGAGGATTATCGGGATACAGCTTCTAGCCCTGGACAGCATTTATAGCACATACTGCCTCAGCCATGCACACAGTCTATTTGAATTTTTCCCATCCGGTAAACCTTTCCTGCAGGGAAACAATTTCATCCCAAGAGCTATAAACACACTCAAGCAGTCCATCAAGTGCTCGTGGTAGAACTGTTTGCACTTATAAATACAATCACCTCACTGTAAAGTTGCACTGCAGCTGTAATATTGCACAACCTGAACCACTTTCATTTTTTATATTTTTCATAGTTATTTATTTTATTATTTTATTTTATTAATTTTATTATAATCATTCCATACAAATAGATCAATTTTTACAAAAGATAGGATTGAAAACAAGTCGCCTCCCAAACCCCCCCCCCCTCCAACCCCTGAGAGAGAAAGAGAGCAAGCATGGCCAACAGAGTTTAAATTGATGAGTTTAATAGGGCAATAGATAAATGGAGAAGAAATGTGGGAGATAATTGCTTCCTTGGTGCATTAAGAGCTTATTCTAAGATATTATTGATTAGATCTTGCCAGGTTTTGAAAAAATTCTGTACAGATCCTCTAACTGAATATTTAATTTTTCCCAATTTCAAATAGTATAAAACATTGGTTTCCCACTGACTTAAAAAAGGAGAGTTAGGATTCTTCCAGTTTAGCAAAATAAGTCTGCGTACCAAAAATGTAATGAATGCAATCACAGTTTGTTTGTCCTTCTCCACTTCAAATCCATCTGGAAGAACACCAAACACAGCTGTTAATGGGTTAGGTGGGATTGTGACACCAAGGCTGTCTGAAAGGCACTTAAAAATTTTGGTCCAAAATGATGTTAATTTGGTGCAGGCCCAGAACATGTGACACAGTGAGGCTGGGACTTGATTGCAGTGTTCGCAGGTTGGTTCTTGCCCTGGAAACATTTTGGACAGTTTTAGACAAGACAGATGTGCTCGATATATCATTTTGAGCTGAATAATTGTATGCTTTACGCATATGGAGCTCGAGTGAAGTCTCTGCATTGCTATTTTCCACTCCTTTTCTGATATATTGATTAAGAGATCTTTTTCTCATTGTCCTCTTGGATCTTTAAAAGGGAGGGACTGCAAGATAATTTTATTTATTGCAGAGATGGTGTCTAAGTCCTTGAAATTGAGCAATATTGGGCATGGAGGAGGGTGCAAGATGAGGAAAATCAGTCAGGTTCTGTTTATCAAAGTTCCTAATTTGAAGACAGTGAAAGAAATGTGTGGCTGGAAAGTTAAATTTGGAGTGTAATTGTTCATAGGATGCAAAGATGTTGTCTATATAAAGATTTCTAATGAATTTAATCCCAAATCTTTTCCAGATATTAAAAACTGCATATGTTTGTGAGTGTTGATAGAGATGGTTCTCTTGCAGAGGTGCCACAGATCAAAGATTCTCCATCTTAAAATGCTTTCTACATTGGTTCCATATTCTGAGTGAGTGAAGCACAATTGGGTTATTAGTATATTGCCGATAACTTGCATTTATTGGGGCACAAAGCAGGGAATATAAAGAAGTACCACAGGATTTTACTTCCATTGCGGACCAAGCCTGTGTATGTTCATCTATTTGTATCCAGGTTTTTATAGCTTGTATATTTGCTGCCCAGTAATAAAACTGAAAGTTGGGTAGAGCCATGCCACCTTCTACCTTAAGTATTTGTAGGGTCGCTCTTTGGATATGTGAGTGTTTTGAATTCCAAATAAATGAGGTTATTGTTAAATCTAATTGCTTAAAAAATTATTTATTAATGTATACTGGAATGTTTTGAAATAAAAAAAGTAGCTTAGGAAGAATATTTATCTTAACAACGTTAATTCTTCCAGGTAGAGTGAGATGAAGGGTTGACCATCTATGCAAGTCTTGCTTAATTTTTTCCATACAGACGGCGAAATTTTGTTGATAAAGAGCTTTATGTTTACTTGTGATGTTTTCCCCTAGGTATTTAAACTGATCTGCAATGATAAAAGGGAAGGTGTCCAATCTAATATTGTGTGCTTGAGAATTTACTGGAAAGAGCACACTTTTATTCAAATTAATTCTGAGACCAGAGATCTTTTCAAATTCTGTAAGTGCCGTTAAGACTGCAGGCACAGAATTTTGTGGATCTGATATATAAGACCATATCATCTGCATATAGAGAAATTTTCTGTTCCAGTCCTTCTCAGAAAATCCCCTTTATCTGATAAGAATTTCGACAGTGGACCACCAGTGGTTCCATGGCGACTGCAAGTAGTAGTGGTGACAAGGGGCAACCTTGTCTGGTACCACGTTCTAGTTTAAAGTAGTCTGAACAAATGTTATTAATACAAACTGAAGCTTCTGGATTGGTATAAAGTAGTTTGATCCATGCACAAATGTTCGGGCCAAACCCAAATTTCTGTAATGTAGTGAAAAGGTATTTCTATTCAATCATGTCAAATGCTTTTTCTGCATCCAATGATAATAATATTTCTGGGATGTTTGACTTTGTTGGTGAGTATATTACATTAAACAGGCATCGAAGATTGGAAGATAAGTATCGACCCTTGATAAATCCAGTTTGATCTTGTGATATTACCGAAGGCAGCACTTTCTCCACCCTTCTAGCTATGATTTTGGAGAGTATCTTAACATCATTATTCAGAAGTGAAATTGGTCTATATGATGCACATTTTGATAAGTCCTTATTTTGTTTAGGAAAGACTGTGATTACTGCTTGGCGAAAAGTTTGAGGTAGAATTTGATTGTCTCTAGCTTCTGTAAATGTTGCTAATAGGAGGGGAGCTAGCTGAGTGAAGAATTTCTTATAAAATTCTGTAGGGTAGCCATCAGGACCTGCTGCTTTCCCACCTTGAAGTGACTTTATAGCAGCTAGTAATTCTGATAGCACCAGAGGTTTATCCAGTTCCTCCGCACTAAAAGTACCTATTTGCGGCATCTATAATGTATCCAGAAATGCATTAGATTGTGTATTGTCTTCTTTAAACTCAGTAGAATATAACGATTTATAGTAGTCTCTAAATGTGTGCATTATATTTTTATGGTCAATGATTTCATCTCCGTTCGTGTTGGTGATTACTGGTATTGCATTGCGAACTTCTTGCTTGTGGATTTGTAGAGCTAAAAGCTTATTAGCTTTCTCTCCATGTTCAGAGTAATGATGCCTGGATTCATAAATTAGTTGTTCAGTTTCTTTAGTTGTCAAGAGGTTGAGTTCTGAATGCAGAGCCTGCCTTTTCCTATGTAGAGCCTCACTTGGAAGCCTGGCATGTTCTTCGTCTACTCTAGTAATTTCGTTTTTTAGCTCTGATACTTTCTTGGTTTCTAATTTATTCCTGTGGGAAAGATATGAAATAATCTGTCCTCTTAAGAAGGCCTTTAAAGTTTCTCAGAGTATTCTGGCAGAACCCTCTGAAGATGTATTTGTCTATAGGAAAAAACTGATTTGTTTGGATGTAAATTCAGTAAAGTTCTTGTCTGCTAATAGAAGTGGGTTAAGGCGCCATCTGCGAGGTGAGTGTATGGGACATAGTGACTTTAGCTCCAAAATCAGAGGTGCATGGTTGGAAATAACAATAGCATCGTACTTGCAAGATTTAATCGTAGGCAAGAAATTATTATCTATAAAGAAATAATCAATTCTTGAGTAGCAATGATGTACTGGTGAGTAGAGAGAATATGTTCTTAAGTTTGGGTTTAGAAACCTCCAGCAGTCTGATAAGTTGTGGTCAGTTACAAACTGTGTTATTGTCTTTGCAGTGTTAGATGTCATCCCCCCTGTGACAGGAGTCCTATCTAAGACTAGATTTAAAACACAGTTAAAGTCCCCAGCCATTATAAGTTTATGAGTGTTCACATTGGGAATGGATGCAAATACATTTTGCATGAATTCTTTATCATCGACATTCGGCGCATAAACATTTATCAAAATCATTTTACAGTTAAATAAGTTGCCCATGACCATCACATATCTCCCTTCAGGATCAGATACAGCATCTGATGCTACAAATGAGATTGTTCTACGTGAGGATTCCCACACCTCTAGTTTTCTTTGTAAAGCTAGAATGGAACATTTGGCCAGTCCAGTCCTTTTGCAGCCGGAACTGATCCGTGCTTAGTAAGTGGGTCTCCTGTAAAAATACTGTTTTAGCGTTTAAACCTGTTAGGTGAGAGAATACTTTCTTTCTCTTTAATTCGTGATTCAGACCTTTAACATTCCAGCTCACAAAGTTAACTGTCCCATCATGGAGACATTGATTCTGAATTTTTGATGTCATTTTATAGTCTTAACTGGAAGTGAGACAGCTTAACCTTAATTTCCTATTTCCCCACGGGTAATTGCCATGCAGCCTATTGTTACGTTGGTAGTTATAATTATAAGGATTAAAAGGATAGATTAGATATAGTCTGCTCTCTTTCTCTCCACCCCTTATCCCCCATCCCCCCATTTTGCCTCCCCATGTGAGGCTGGACCCCACTGCACAAAGTCCCGGTCCTCTGACATACCTAGAGACAGAGCACGTCCAAAGCAAAACAAGCCCCCACGCAGCGGCGTTTGAGGATTAAAAAGTAGAGATATCTATTGCCAATATAGTCTAAATACAATATGCCTAAAATATAATCATTAGCATACTATAAGCATAAGATATAAAATCTTCAGCAATCTTAAAGTATTAAGATAATAAACCCAGGGAATGGTGTTAGAAAGTGATCTAGGATATGCATAGTAAATCGTAATGCAATAATAACAATAACAATAAACCAAGGGTATGATGTTAAACAGTCCCCTTTAGTGTAGTAAAAAGAAAAAAATAATAATTTCTTCCACACACATCTATAACTGTAATTAAAACATAAACAGAAAACGTTTGAGTAATGTAAAGAATGTATAATTATAATACCCGTATCATTACAAGTGGATCAGACAGCAGGTGATATCTCCTTGCCATGCCATGACAGGATGCGACTCACTATTGTGTTTCAGAATAGTGTCGGGATCAGCTTTCTTAATTCCTTTTCTGCTTCCTCCTTGATGGAGAAGACATGGTATTGGCCTTGAACATCCACTTTCAGTGTGGCAGGATACAATAGGCTGTATTTGATATCAGCTTGCCGTAACCGCTGTTTGATGTTGTAGAAGCCTGCACATTTAGCAGCTGTTGCAGGAGAGAAATCCGGGAAGATACGAATGTGGTTATTTTCAAATATAATTTCTTGCTTGTATCTTAGGAGTGCTATCACATCTAGCTTACATAATAATCTCTCAAAGTGAACAATAAAAGACCTAGGTGTAAAGGTATTTGATCCACGTATGCGATAAGCTGCTGCTATCTCTGTATCTGATTTAAAGTCCTCTCCAGGTTGGTCTCATCCGTTTATAGGAGATGGACGTCTGAAGCAGAGCTGCGCTAGCAGCTGCTTTATTTTCCCACGTATTTCATATTATTTAGAGGTATCCTGTATTTAATCCGACCAAGGAACTTCCACTACAATATACAAGCATGAGTAACAAGAAGAAAAGTCAGAAAGAACCGGAAAAGAAACTTAAAGCTGCATCAAAGTCTGGACAGACATCCGGCCCGAGTGCAAGGTATGGCCTCTCGGAGACTGACCTAGAACAGGCAGACGAATGCACAGATTTCCTGGGACCCCGCTCCATTGTATCATCTCCAGTCAAGAGTGAATATGGGAGCGAAGGTGCAAGTGATACAGGTCGCAATGGATCGCCGATTTCTGAGGATCATTCGAGACTAGAAAAGGCCCTGCAGGATGTGCTCTCATATACTCATCGCAAGCCCACAGCACCTGCTGTAACAGGAGCTGCATTTCCACTCGCGGAGCACGAAAGCTGAAACGAACTGTCCGAACTGAAAGAGATGATCGCTACACTGGCCACTGTCATGGTTACGGCCATAAATGAGCTTAAGAAAGATAACAAGAATAATCTTAAGAAGGCGACCATTGAGCTTAAGAACGAGCTTAAGAAGGATAACAAAGATAAGGAAACGCGTCTATTTAAACGTTTTGACGTGAACTTTAAAGGCATGTTGGAGAAATTAGTGGAACACATCGAAGAAACTAAATCCAAACTGAAAATGCTTGCCGACCGGATTAATGACATTACAGATCAGCTGGAAGACGTTAAGCAGGCATTCACGGCTCAAGTTGAAACAGCGGAACAACTGGCTTCTAACGCCGATGAAAAAGCCACAGCTGTGAATTCCGAATGCAAAAAACTTGGAGACAGACTTGCAGTCCTGGAGGATGGGTGCAGAAGAAATAATATAAGAATTGAGGGTATACCTGAGAAACGAGAAAGCTCAAGCCCAGTGAAATTTGCAATAGAATTACTGTCTAAAATAATTGGAGATGACTTTAAACTCGACATTGAGATAGCAGCGGCTTATCAGACCAAGCACCTTTAAACCTAGGTCTTTTATTGTCCGCTTCGAGCGCCTACGATGTAAGCTTGATGTGATGGCACTTCTCAGACACAAGCAAGAGATTATAATTGAAAATAATCTTATTCATATTTTCCCCGACTTCTCACCATCAACAACTGCAAAACGTGCAGCCTACATTGACATTAAAAAGTTGCTACGGAAAGCCGATATCAAATACAGCCTCTTGTATCCCGCCAAACTGAAAGTGGAAGTTCAAGATCAATATTAAATTTTCTTAAGCAAAGAAGAAGCTGAAAAGGAATTAAAGAAGCTGTTTCCGACACTTTTTTGAAAGTTAATAAGGAGCCGTATTCTATCAAGGCATGAGAAGGACCTATGATTTGCTCTCTGGATCCATGTTTAAAGAGACTGGTATTATAATTATACATCCTTTTCTTTATCTGGACTTTATATGTTTATGTTTTAATTAGAGTTATAGAGTTATAGACGTGAGTGTGAAAGTGTGGAATTAAAGTAGGATTTGTTTTGTTTTTTTTTTTTTATCTATTCTACTATACCTTAAAGTACTATACCTTTTCTACTATTTATACTATTACCATTATACTATTACAGTAGGAATTACCAGGTTTATCCTAGACTAGTTTTTACAATCATTGCCAGGGTTGATTCTTTTTTTTTTTATCTTAATATCGTAATAACTTAAAAGCGCTGAAGATTACTTCAAGCTTAAAGACTGTTAATGATAATATTTTCGGCAGATAGTATTAAGAATTTAGCTGCAAAAGATATCTCTGTTTTAATTCTCTAACGCCACTGCAGGGTGGGGTTTGTTTTGTTTTGGACGTGCTCTGTCTCTTCGTATGTCAGAGGACCGGGACATCGCGAAGTGGGATCTAGCCTCATGTGGGGAGGCAAAATGGGGGGGTGGGGGGATAAAGGGGGGAGAGAAGGAGAGCAGGTTATACCTAATCTATTCTTGTAATCCTTATAATTATAAATATCAATGCAACAATAAGCTAAAATGCAATAACTCATGGGGAATCTTGAAACTAAGATTAAAACTGCCTCATTACCAATTAAAACTATAAAATGACATTAAAAACTCAGAATCAATGTCTCCATGATGGGACAGTTAACTTAGCGAGCTGGAATGTGAAAGGCCTGAATCACGAATTAAAGAGAAAGAAAGTATGCTCTCACCTAACAGGCTTAAACGCTAAAATAGTATTTTTACAGGAGACCCACTTACTAACCAAGGATCAGTTCAGACTACAAAAAGAATGGACTGGCCAAATGTTCCATTCTAGATTTATAAAGAAAACTAGAGGGGTGGGAATTCTCATACACAGAACAGTTCCATTTGTAGCATCAGATGTAGTATCGGACCCTGAAGGGAGATATGTGATGGTCATGGGCAACTTCTATAACTGTAAAATGATTTTGATAAATGTTTATGCACCCAATGTTGATGATAAGGAATTCATGCAAAATCTATTTGCATCCATTCCCAGTGTGAACACTCATAAAATTATAATGGCTGGGGACTTTAATTGTGTTCTAAATCCACTCTTAGATAGGACTCCTGTGACAGGGGGGACGACATCTAATACTGCAAAGACAATTACACAGTTTTTAAATGATCACAACTTATCAGACCCCTGGAGGTTTCTTAACCCAAACTCAAGAACATATTCGTTCTACTCACCAGTGCATTATAGCTACTCAAGAATTGATTATTTTTTTATAGATAATAATTTCCTGCCTACAATTAAATCATGCAAATATGATACAATTGTTATGTCTGACCATTATTTTTTTATAGATAATAATTTCCTGCCTACAATTAAATCATGCAAATATGACACAATTGTTATGTCTGACCATGCCCCTCTAGTCTTGGAGCTAAAATCATTAACCCCTCACACTCACCTCGTAGATGGCGTCTTAATCCTCTTTTATTGGCAGACGAGAACTGCACAGAATTTATATCCAAACAAATCAGCTTCTTCCTAGAGACAAACACGTCCACAGAGGTTTCTGCAGGAATACTCTGGAAAACTCAAAAGGCCTTCTTAAGAGGACAGATTATTTCATATCTTTCCCACAGAAATAAATTAGAAACCAAGAAAGTGTCAGAGGTAAGAAGTGAAATTACTAGAATAGATGAAGAACAAGCCAGGCGTCCAAATGAAGTTCTCCACAGGAAAAGGCAGGCCCTGCATACAGAACTTAACATCTTAACTAAAGAAACTGAACAACTTATTTATAAGTCTAGACATCATTACTATGAACACGGAGAAAAAGCTAATAAGCTTTAACAACTAAAGAAACTGAACAACTTATTTATAAGTCTAGACATCATTACTATGAACACGGAGAAAAAGCTAATAAGCTTTAACAACTAAAGAAACTGAACAACTTATTTATAAGTCTAGACATCATTACTATGAACACGGAGAAAAAGCTAATAAGCTTTAACAACTAAAGAAACTGAACAACTTATTTATAAGTCTAGACATCATTACTATGAACACGGAGAAAAAGCTAATAAGCTTTTAGCTCAACAAATTCACAAACAAGAAGTTCGCAATGCAATACCAGTAATCACCAACAAGAATAGAGAAGAAATTATTGACCATAAAAATATAATGCACACATTTAGGGATTATTATAAGTCTTTATATTCTACTGAGCCCAAAGAAGACAACACACAATCTAATGCATTTCTGGATACATCACAGATACCACAAATAGATGCTTTAAGTGCTGAGGAACTGGATAAACCTCTAACGCTAACAGAATTACTAGACGCTATAAAGTAACTACAAAGTGGGAAATCAGCAGGCCCTGATGGTTACCCCGTAGAATTTTATAAAAAATTCTTCACTCAGCTAGCTCCCCTCTTATTGGCAACATTTACAGAAGCTACAGACAACCAAACACTACCTCAAACATTTTGACAAGCATTAATCACCGTCTTTCCTAAACAAAATAAGGACTTGTTACAATGTGCATCATACAGACCAATTTCACTCCTGAATAATGATGTTAAGATACTCTCAAAAATCCTAGCTAGAAGGATGGAGAAAGTGCTGCCCTCGGTAATATCACAGGATCAAACTGGATTTATTAAAGGCCGACACCTATCTTCCAATCTCCGACGCTTGTTTAATGTTATATATTCACCAGCAAAATCAAACACCCCAGAGATATTACTATCATTAGACGCAGAAAAAGCATTTGATATGATTGAATGGAACTACCTTTTCACTGCATTGGAGAAATTTGGGTTTGGCCCCGAATATTTGTGCATGGATCAAACTACTGTATACCAATCCAGAAGCTTCAGTTTTGTATTAATAACATTTGCTCAGACTACTTTAAACTAGAACGTGGTACCAGACAAGGATGTCCCTTGTCGCCACTGTTGTTTGCAATCGCTATTGAACCACTGGCGGTTCACTGCCGAAATTCTTATCAGATAAAGGGGATTGTCAGAGAAGGACTGGAAAAGAAAATTTCTTTATATGCAGATGATATGGTCTTATATATATCGGACCCAGAAAACACTGTCCCTGCTGTTTTAACAGCACTAACAGAATTTCAAAAGATATCTGGTCTTACAATTAATCTGAATAAAAGTATACTCTTTCCAGTGAATTCACAAGCATATAATATTAGATTAGACACCCTACCTTTTACCATAGCAGATCAGTTTAAATACCTAGGGGTAAATATCACAAGTAAACATAAAGCTCTTTATCAACAAAATTTTGCCGTCTGTATGGAAAAAATTAAGCAAGACTTGCATAGATGGTCAACCCTTCATCTCACTCTAGCCGGAAGAATTAACATTGTTAAGATGAATATCCCTCCTAAACTTCTCTTTTTATTTCAAAACATGCCAATATATATCAATAAATCGTTTTTTAAACAGTTAGATTCAACAATAACCTCATTCATTTGGAACTCAAAACACCCACGTATACGAAGAGCGACCCTACAAAGACCTCAGGCAGAAGGTGGCATGGCTTTACCTAATTTTCAGTTTTATTACTGGGCAGCAAACATACAAGCCATAAAAACCTGGACACAAATAAATGAACATGCACAGGCTTGGTCCGCAATAGAAGTAAAATCCTGTAGTACTTCTTTATACTCCTTGCTCTGCTCTCCAATAAATGCAAGTTATCGCAAATATACTAATAACCCAATTGTGCTTTACTCACTCAGAATATGGAACCAAATTAGAAATCATTTTAAGATGGAAAATCTTTTATCAGAACCATCTCTTTCAACCTTCGCAAGTATATCCAGTTTTTAATACCTGGAAAAGTTTTGGGATTAAAATGCTCAGAGATCTTTATATAGACAACATATTTACATCTTTTGAACAATTAAGTTCAAAATTCAACTTCCCAGATACACATTTCTTTCACTATCTTCAAATTAGAAATTTTGTTAAACAGAAATTGCCCAATTTCCCCCACTTCGCACCCTCCACAATGCTGGAAAAAATACTGCTCAGTTTCGAGGAATTAAACACTATTTCCGCATTATATAAAATCTTATTAGAGTCCCTACCTTTCAAAGATGCAAGAGGACATTGGGAAGAAGATCTCTTAATCAATATATCAGAAAAGGAGTGGAAGGTAGCAAAGCAGAGAATTCACTCGAGTTCTATATGCGCAAAGCATAGAATTATTCAACTAAAAATTATATATCTAGCTCATCTGTCTCGCATAAAACTGTTCAAAATGTTTCCAGGGCAGGATCCAACCTGCGAACGCTGCAACCAACCTCCTGCCTCACTGGGTCACATGTTCTGGGCCTGCACCAAACTAACATCATTTTGGACAAAAATTTTTAAGTGCCTTTCAGACAGCCTTGGGGTCACAATCCCTCCTAACCCATTAACAGCTGTGTTCGGTGTTCTTAGATAGATAGATAGATACTCTTCCAGATGGACTTGAATTGGAGAAGGACAAGCAAACGGTGATTGCATTCACTACACTTTTGGCACGCAGACTTATTTTGTTAAATTGGAAGAATCCTAATTCTCCTCTGATAAGTCAGTGGGAAACCGATGTTTTATATTATTTGAAATCGGAAAAAATCAAATTCTCAGTTAGAGGATCTGTACAAAATTTTTTCAAAACCTGGCAGGATTTAATCAATATTATTTTAGAATAAGAGAAATAACTATTACCGCATTTAATTCCCTTCTCCATCTCTTATTTACATATATATTTACTTCTCCCTTTCTTTTGTTTAATGTTGCCTTATTAAAAAGCCTTAAGCAATTTTCCTTTAGCTAAGGTCTCCTTCTCAGGGGTAGGGTTTGATTTGTCTTCAATTTTGTTGGGTTATAAATTGATCTATTTGTATGGAATGATTACAATGAAAATTAATAAAATAAAAATATAAAAAAAAAAGACACTAAAGTCCTCTTCAATTATTTTAGAGAATAGTTCAACTCCGAATTTCACTGGGTTTGGACTTTCACGATACTCAGGTGGACCTTCAATTCTAATATTATTCCTTCTGCTTCCATCTTCCAGAGCGGCAAGTCTGTCTCCAAGTTTTTTGCATTCGGAATTTACAGCTTTTGCTTTTCCATCAGCAGTGGATGCTAGATTTTTGGCTATTTCAATTCGAGTTTGAATGACTGCTTAACATCCTCCAGCTGATCGGCAAGTGTGCTCAGTTTAGACGCATTTTCGTGAATGTGCTCCTTAATTTTTTCCAGCATACATTTAAAGGCCATCTCGAAGCAAGTATATATGCGTTTCTCCGAGTCTTTATTATCCTGCCGCAGCTCTTGCCGCAGCTTCTCACTTGCCTTCTCACTTTTCTTTATCTCTTGCTTGAGCTCAGCGATCATCACCTTCAGTTTGGACAGATCATTTCTGCTTTCGTGCAGCGTAGGCGAAGCGGCGGGCTCTATTACAGCTGATTTGCCCAGCTTGCGTGGAGTAGGTGAAAGCATGGACTGCAAGGCATTTTCCAGTTTCAAATGATCTTCCTCAATCAGTGAGCTATTGCGACCTGCGTCACTTGCACTTTCTCTCCCCATTTCACTCTTAACTGGAGATGATGCAGCGGACCGTCCTCAGGGCTTTTGCCCATCTGTTCCGGGTCAGTCTTTGAAATGCCGTACCTTGAGCTTGAACTTGGACTTGCTGTTCTGGGCTTGGATGTAGCTTTAGTTTTCTTTTCCATTTCTTTCTGAGCCACTTTCTTACCGACCATGTTTATATTGGCTTACATATACTGTAGTAGAATCCTCGGGTTGGATAAATACAGAATATCTCAGGATAATAAAGAACTAATATTAAAAAATAACACCTCTGCTAACTGAGGTCCGCTTCAGACGTCCATCTCTCGCAACGGATGAGTTATTTTATCATTTTATAGTAAAGTAACTTTATGGCGGATTTGCATATTGAATCTCATTGTACCATAAAACAACAGTAAAGGAATTAAATTCACTTCAATAGAAGAGAGCGCGTATTTACAGATAATGATGACTGGCTTCTAAGTCGATTTAGATTTTTAAGAGCTGTCTTCTTGGAGCTCTTGATGTAATTTTTATGATGAAATGCATTAAAGTATGTATATTACATTATACAGATAAATTTTTAACTTCATTTAAATAATGTATACTGTTAATAATGAAATGTGTGGGCATGGTGGTGTAGTGGTAGCGATAAGCTGGCACCCCGTCCAGAGATTCTTCCTGCCTCACGCTGTATGCTTGCTGGAACTGGATGGATGAATGGAATAATTAAACATGTACTATGAAAATTTTTCGATGTTCCTTAAATGTTTTGAAGAATCAGCGTTTTAAGCCTACAGATGGTTTGACATCTATTACAGAGCTCATTGTGTGGCGATTGGTGATGTGGAGAAAGAAGATTAAGGACAGAAATTGGGGGTTAGTACGTTTGAAAGAGATAGTACTGCTGCAATTAATTATTTCATTGAGGGTTGTGTACGGCGCAGCAAGCATCTTACAGGAGGCAGGAACAATACCTGGATGGGGCACCAGTTCGTTGCTACCACTGTGTCACTGTGCATGTTTAATACATGCTTTAATGCATTTCATCATGAAAATGATATCAAATATACATCTTAGTATTTAAATTGTTCATAGAGCTGTAATATCACAAATGTAATGTATTCTGTGTCCCTATGGTGTAAGAGAAAGCCAGTTTAAGAATGTAGTGATTTACACACATAGAGCACATAGAAGAACACATAGAATACGAAGCATTTAACATGCTACTTTAGTTACGATGGGATCAGAGAAACACTAGTAAATTAAACATTGATTTTAAGATTATGTTTACAACGTTCTACTTTAATGACAAAAGTGCATGGAAGTTGGCTTACGCACAGTATTGTGCATCTGAATTATTTTGTGCGTACGCACATTTCCACTTTTGTCCTTACGTCATGTTTTAGTGTGAATTCTATGCACGTCTTTATACATGAGGCCACTGGCCAGGGTTTTATTTATTAAGAGACTTGTTCTACCCTTGCAGACCATTTTTGTGACACATAATTACAACAGGACCATTTCTTATGATTCTAAAAATGGTCTTGATAAAAATGTAACTCAGAATCTGGATGATGGCAGTAAACTACATGGAACAGAAAAAACCCTACAGCCAGTCCACTCAATGCAAAGATTAATAAGAACATTCAAATTTGGATAGATTTGTTATCACTGAAATTTAATGTAAGTAAATGTTATATGTAGATAGTAAAAATGTTAGAATTAAATGCACAATGAGGGGGTTCAAACATAAAAGTATACTTTGTTAACTATCAACATGCAGAGTGTACAGAATTTCCTAAGAAGGTCAATAAGATTTGGATAAATAGCACAATTGCTACATATTTTCACTGTTGAGAAAGTCAAAACCCTTGTCCAAAGCAATAGTTTTTTCTTTGTTACTTTATTTAACAGAATGTATAATAATGAATAAATTATGAAAAGTCAAGATAAAAATTATACAATAAATAGAGTGAAAAGGTAAGAAAACCTGAAACTGAATAGTTAAGAAAAACTAAGCTAGGCCTAATAAGAAACAAAAACACTCTAATAAACAAAGGAACTGTTAAGAAGAATGTCAAAACAAAAGAAGATAAATGAAAAAAGAATTAACTAACAAATCTGTAGTGAAATTAACTCCTAGGCCAATATTCCACAGTGGTACGAAAATCCAAAACTATAATCAAAACCAGAAAATCCTAAATTCTAAATGTCCAAAAGACTGCAAACAAGAATAGTAGCATCAATGGGAGCTGTAAAACACAGTTGTAAAACTTTGTCATGAAAGAGGTTTATAGAAGACTATCGGGTGACTAACACAGAACCCCAGAGTCTTATCGAGAAAGACAAGGTAATGGGAGTGAAAATAAAAAAAAAACATAGAAAAAAAGTAGGCAAATCAAGAACAATTTTAAAAAGATAAGAGATGACTAAAATTGTAACAACAATGTATTCAGTACAAATCAAGACTGGTTAGTTATAAGCTATACTATATCATCAAAAGTTTGTAGACACCCCTTCAGATTATTGAGTTCTGCTGTTTCAGGCACACCCATTGTTAAGAGGTCCATGCAATTTCCATTAACAAATACTGGCAGAAGAGTGGGTTATACTGAAGAGCTCAGTGACTTTAAACATGGCACTGTCATAGGATGCCACCTCTGCCTCAAGTCAGTACAGGAACTTTTTGCTCTGCTAGATCTGCCTGCCCCAGTTAATGGTAAGTGTTATTATTGTGAAGTGGAAGCTAGTAGGAGCAACAACAGCTCAGCCACAAAGTGGTAGTCTACACAAACTCACAGTGCAAGACCAAAAAGTACTGAAACTCATAGGGAATAAAAATTACCTATCATCACTTGTACCACTCACAACCGAGTTCCAGACATAAACACACACACTCACATGAATTAACCTGTTATTATTGCTAAATTGGTGACATATTAATCAAATCAAGAACATACTTGTCCATGTAGAACTTCTCTTGTGGAGAGTCAATATGAGTTTTCTCCCACTTTCTCCCACTAATACATTGTAAGACGCTAGGGGTCGCTGTTGCCCCTTTAAACCTAACAGACAAATGCTCTGAACATAGATTAAAAGGAACAAGAAGGTCTTTTAATTTCTTTCTTCCTGTAATAGAGCCCTCTAGCACCTCTGCCACAATAAACAGGCAATACAACAATAATAATCACATTAATTAAACTCAAATCTCTCTTCCACACCTCCCAGCAAGCTCTGTCCTATTTCTCCCGACTCCGGCTCTCCTTCTGGGTCTTCAGCAGTCCTTTCAATAGTCCTTGACTAGGAAGTGCTTCTGTCCTTCCGTCCACGTGACTTGCTAACACTTCTGGGTCAGAAGGAGAACTGGCTTTTTCTTCAGCCTGGAAGTACTTTGGAGCTTCCGTCCTCGTGACTTGTGAGTACTTCCGGGCTATGAATGAGGCATGGCTCCTCCGGTCCTTTCACAGCTCCTCCTGGCAGCACCCACGAAACCCAACAGGGCTGATAAATCAAACTCCAAGTCCCATGATGTCCTGTAGGAATTCGGGGCACTGCTACACTCCATTGGAGCTGCCATCTAGCATTTTGGGGGAGACAGTGTCCAAAAGTAGCTTCCTCCCCCCATCCTTCCATCCTCAGGGCGTCCCGGCCCGTAACATGTATGTTACATGAAAAGGCAGTTACAGACTGGCCCTTTGTAAAGCTGTGTGTGAGTATGTGTGCATGAGTTGGTCCAGTGATGGACTGGCTTCCTCTTCGGGGCTACTTCCTGTCAGTGCTACAAGTATAGTCCCTCACCCTTATGTTACATTACTAATTGTAAAAGCTGGTGGTAAACCATGAAACACTTATTTTTTCTCTGGCCCTTATTAAACAGGTAGGATGATTTCTTACCTTCTCTTGCTATATTATGGCTCCTAACCCTAGTTACCTTTTTTGACAATTCCTTCTCATTGTTATAGCCTGGAGTATTATTATATGGTTTATGGGACTCACCAAGCTCATAATTGACTGGCCCACTCTTGCACCCTAAGTTTAACACACATTGAAGGGCACACACACACAGATCTAATCCACTTAAGCACTGATTATGAGTGATGATTGTACAGACTTTCATGCCTCAGTAGGAGGCCAATACATCTTGGTTAATGCTGCTTACCAACGAACAATGTGTTACTCCCAACTGTGCCGCTCTCTGTTGGAGGTGTCCCCCCTCAGTGTGCTAACCCTGTGAGAAAGAAAATAGCAATCTCCCCACACCAGGTGCTCTGTATCTATTTTATTATTTCAATCACTCAAGATATGCTAACAAAGCATAGAAATTTGAAATCAACACAGTTTTTATTAAAACAGAATGAACTACAAGAAATAAATAAGAAATAATGAATAATAGAAAAGTCTGGCTCTAATAAATATAAATCCTTGCTTTGTGATGAACTCCAAGGAAAAGTGTTGGTTTTGGGTGACTTTTAGATTCAGCAGTCAGGGTGATGCGTGGCCGGCATGTCTTCCTGATGGAATGGAATCCCTCTGTCTGAATGGAGTTTCTCCGATGAAATGGATTTTGTTTCTCACCCTCTGGTGGACTGTTCTTTATGCCAAGAATACCACTTGTGGTTTCAGATCTTGTGATTCTCCACACAGATAATTAGCTAATGACTCTGGACAGCCATTCCCAAAAGCTTTGATTATAAAAATATGTTCAAAACATTTATGGTCAAAGGTGTTTCCTGTGGCATCTCCGGTTTCCTTGGGGAAAAAAGAGGTTCTTCTGTCTAGCGTTTGAGTAATAGGCTGTTTGGTCATTCTATCCTTTGATTATAATGTGAGTTGTACACTTAGGTAACATTAAAGCAACATAAACACTATACAAATAATTTAAAAAGATTGTAAGAATGTTGCTCTGTAGGGAACATCTCTGACTAAAGCTCCAGTGTACACATACAGTACATTGTAGCTTGTTCAAGCTAAGCCACAGCAGCCTTTCAAGCAAAATGACCAAAATGAGTCCCAAAATAACAATTCTAGCTTTCCAGGACACCAGAAGTGGTAAGAGGCTGGTCAAAGTAGGACAATTAAGAATCTTCTGTGTCCTTTAAAGGACAATAAAAACAAACAAACAAAACAGCAGGGAAAGTATGGTGCCCCAGAAAAAAAATTTACATAATGTCCCCTCAGGGGCTCCGTAGGGAAAGGGCTGAGCAAAGGAGAGGTCAAAACTGATAAACATTCAGGCATCAAAACACAAAAGTATGTAGGAGTTGAAATTGAAAACCATTAGCTAAAAGTCACTAAGGCAAAAAATCTAAACTAAAAACAAAGTTCAAAATGATGCAGAGTATGTAAAGATCTAAATATCTGTATGCCAACTATAACGCACTGATGTGTTGCCATCATTTAAACATGGAGAAATGACGGTACTTAAAAACAATACTAATTTAAAAAATAAACATTAAACAAGAGACTATATATATATATCCTGACACTAATATTTGTACTTATTTTCAAGACACTATTGTTACTAATCAAAATGTTCTTGATAAAATATAAAAGTGTGTTTCTTCTTATTTTATGATATGGGTAGCAAAGGTTTGGGCCCAAAACAAAAAAACTGTAATCATCAGATAAATCAATCAATCAGTCATGGGAACTCTGTTATAGAGCAAAACCTGCTCTCCCTTTCCCTGAATTTGCAAAAGTTTCCCCAGCTTTGGAAAATATTCTGTGTGGTCCCAGTGCCAAAGAAAGCGCAGTCCAGTGATCCCAAGGACCTCGGACCAGCTGCTCTTACTTCATACATCATGAAGATCTTTGGGAGATGTGTCCTAAAGCAGCTATGACTCCTGTTTTCAGAACATCTGGATCCTCTGCAGTTTGCCTATCAGACACATATAGGTCTGAAAAATGCTCTCATCTGCATGCTCCACAGAACCTATTCCCACTTGGACAAAGCTGGTACCATAGTCAGGAACGTGTCCTTTGACTTTTGCAGTGCTTTTAACACCATTTTGCCTCATCAACTGGGGAAAAAGCTCAAGGCATTGAATCCTGATGCTCCCACAATCTCTTGGATCAGGGACTACATGACCAACAGGCTGTGAGGTTGAGGGACTACATGTCAGAAATGTTGAGGTGTAATACTGGAGCACTTCAGGTAACTGTTCCTGTTTACCCTCTATACAACAGACTTCCAGCTCAATACCCCTGCTTGCCATATTAAGAAAATTTTCAGATTACTTGACCATTATAGCTTGCATTAATAACGGAGATGAATTAGAGTACAGGAAAGTCATGGAGGACTTCATCTTGTGGTGCAGGGACAAGAACTTGCAACTCAATGTCAGCAAGACAAAAGAACTGGTGGTGGACTTCCAAGAAACCTCTGAGACTAGTCACCGTTCACGGGGAGGATGTGTAAGTGGTGCCGAGATACAGGTACTTGGGGGTTCACATAAACAACAAACTGGACTGGTCTGACAACACAGTGCCTCTGTACAAGAAAGGTTAGGGCAGACTGTACTTGCTCATTAGATTCAGGTCTTTTGATGTGTTCAGCACGCTGCTGGAAATGTTCTACCAGTTCATAGTTGCCAGTGTGGTGTTCTATGCTGCAGTCACCCTGGGAAGCCATCATGAAAAATCCCCCTCCATCCCCTCCAGGAAGCACCCTCTTGGAGTACTTTTAACCACCAGCTCATTCCACCATGGTGTGCTAAGAAGTCCCTTTGGGGATCTTTTCTGCCTGCTGCTATCATGTAATTCAATGCTTCCACATAATGTACTATTTTTATTTATTTATTTATTTATTTATTTATTTATTTATTTATGTATGTGTGTATGTATGTATGTATGTATGCATGTATGTATGTATGTATGTATATGTATTTATTTATTTACCCATTGATTGATTGATCTGTCCTGTGAGTCTGTATTCTTGTTTTTATGTTTCTACAGCTGAAACCCAGCCACAGGGGATGCACAAACTAGTATGTTTCTTCGTGCCAGTCCCAAGCCCGGATAAATGGGGAGGGTTATGTCATGAAGGGCATCCGGTGTAAAATTTTGCCAAATCAATATGCGGACAACAATACAAATTTCCATACCGGATCAGTCGAGCCCCGGGTTAACAATGACCGCCACCAGTACTGTTAGCCAACAGGGTGCTGGTGGAAATTGGGCTACTGTTGGCCGAAGAAGAAGAAGAATGAGAAGAAGAGTGTGGAGTCGTGTCCGGAGGCAGGAGGAGAGGAGGAAAGTAAAGAGAGTGGAACTGAGGGTAGGAATTTTGAATGTTGGCAGTATGACTGACAAGGGGAGAGAGTTAGCAGATATGATGGAGAGAAGGAAGGTTTATATATTGTGCGTGCAAGAGACTAAATGGAAGGGGAGTAAGGCCAGGTGGATCGGAGGTGGATTCAAATTGTTCTATCATGGTGTGGATGGGAGGAGAAATGGGGTAGGAGTTATTCTGAAGGAACAGTATGTCAAGAGTGTTTTAGAGGTGAAAAGAGTGTCAGGCAGAGTAATGATTATGAAGCTGGAAATTGGAGGTGTGATGATGAATGTTGTTAGTACATATGCACCGCAAGTTGGGTGTGAAATGGGTGAGAAAGAAGGTTTTTGGAGTGAAGTGATGAACAGTGTACCCAAGGGACAGAAAGTGGTGATTGGAGCAGATTTCAATGGGCATGTTGGTGAAGGGAACAGTGGAGACGAGGAGGTGATGGGTAGGTATGGTGTCAAGGAGAGGAATGAAGAAGGTCAGAGGATAGTGGATTTTGCCAAAAGGATGGACATGGCTGTGGTGAATACGTATTTTAAGAAGGGGAGAACATAGGGTTACGTACAAGAGTGAAGGAAGATGCACACAGGTAGATTACATCCTATGCAGAAGAGTTGATCTGAAGGAGATTGAAGACTGCAAAGTGATGGCAGGGGAAAGTGTAGTTAAGCAGCATAGGATGGTGGTCTGTATGATGATGCTGGAGATCAAGAAGAGGAAGAGAGTGAGGGCAGAGCCAAGGATCAAATGGTGTAAGTTGAAAAAGGAAGACTGCAAGGTTGAGTTTAGGGAGGAGGTGAGACAGGCACTGGGTGGCAGTGAAGAGTTACCAGACAGCTGGGAAACTACAGCAGATGTAGTAAGGGTAACAGCAAGAAGGATGCTTGGCGTGACATCTGGAAGGAGGAAGAAGGAAAAGGAAACCTGGTGGTGGAATGAGGAAATACAGGAGAGCATACAGAGGAAGAGGGTGGCAAAGAAGAAGTGGGATAGTCAGAGAGATGCAGAATGTAGCCAAGAGTACAAGGAGATAAGGCGCAAGGTGAAGAGAGAGGTGGTGAAGGCTAAGGAAAAGGCGTATGATGAGTTGTATGAGAGGTTGGACACTAAGGAGGGAGAAAAGAATCTGCACCGATCGGCTAGACAGAGGGACAGAACTGGGAAAAATGTGCAGCAGGTTAGGGTGATAAAGGATAAAGATGGAAACATACTCACAAGCGAGGAGAGTGTGTTGAGCAGATGGAAAGAGTACTTTGAGAAGCTGATAAATGAAGAGAATGAGAGAGAGAAGATGTTGGATGATCTGGAGATAGTGAATCAGGAAGTGCAACGGATTAGCAAGGAGGAAGTAAGGACAGCTATGAAGAAGATGAAAAATGGAAAGGCTGTTCGTCCAGATGACATACCTATGGAAGCATGGAGGTGTTTAGGAGAGATGGCAGTGGATTTTTTAACCAGATTGTTTAATGGAATCTTGGAAAGTGAGAGGATGCCTGCGTGGGTTTCCTCTGGGCACTCCGGTTTCCTTCCAAAGACATGCAGGTTAGGTGGATTGGTGATTCTAAATTGGCCCTAGTGTGTGCTTAGTGTGTGGGTGTGTTTGTGTGTGTCCTGTGGTGGGATTGGTTCCTGCCTTGTGCCTTGTGTTGGCTGGGATTGGCTCCAGCAGACCCCCATGACCCTGTGTTCGGATTCAGCGGGTTGGAAAATGGGTGGATGGATTAATACAGTTTATCTGTTCTATCTAATCTAAATAATTTGAGGAGGCATACTTTTATACCAAATGAAATACTTTAAACTTTTCAGGTAATACTTCTTTTGCTTTTAGCCTAGGAATGTGGGAACACAAAGTGTAATTTTAGAGTGGTTTGCTTAGCTTTGAATCCCAGAGAATTTACCTTGAGCTATGATGATGATGGCCTGTAACATTCTTTGTGTGTTTTGAAACACTCTATAATTTCATCACACTCTCTGACTAAAGATGAGAAATTGAGCCAGGCAGTTTCAAAAAGAAGGACTTTCTGGAGTGGCTACCTTTTTTTTTTTTTTTTTTTTTTACAAAAAACTAACATTTTCAGTTTTGGCTAAGATTGCATAATCTACAAAAAAGGAGCAAAACCACCTGGATGTTCACCAACACCTTGCTGTTACCATTGGACTGCAGGAAGACTAAACCCACAAAACTTGTTTGATTCTTTGTATCACTTTGTACTTGCTGTTATTAGTTTTGATGTAAATAAATGTAGTTTTTGAGTGAAATATTAAAGCCAGTATCTCTGTTTGACTGCTATTAGGTTAGATTGTTCATCCCTTGTCTAACAGCAGTCCTTTAATGGCACTAGTAGATGCCTTAGTTAAACATGCATCTAAAGTAAAATAACCTGACAAAATATGCTCAAGCAGGTTTGAGAATGTTAGGCTATATTATGTGTTATGACATTGTGAAAGTCAACTTATCTAAAGGATTGTTTGGACTGTAGGCTAACTTGACAGTTAGCAGGGATGTGGAGATGGCACTTACCCACTCATGCACATAACAGCATATCATTCTTAAACTTGCCTAATTCAACTAAGGGTTGCTTTGGGGTTGAGTCTGTCTGGGGACATCTAGTACAAGGCAGGCATCTGACTTGAGGAAGACACCAGTCCACTGCAGGTCTCACAGGGCTGATTTGGAACCACCATTTCATTCAACTTGCACATATTTGGGGATGTGAGAGGAAAAAAACCACAAAGACTTGAGAATGTGCATACTGCAAAAGATGAAACCCAATGCAAAATTTAAAGCATGCATGATAAATATACTAATACAAATATAATCTATCATAATTTTTTATAAATATTTCCTATTCAGACCTATGAAGCAAATTTCTTTTTTCAAATAAAATTTGCCTATTTCTCCTGTTACCTAGAAAAATACACAACACAACTTTTTGGTCTGAGCTGTGATAATAATTTCAAGCTTTTTTGTTATACTGTAATTTAATGTCTGTTAGAAAGCTAGCATATCTACACCCACTGTCTTTTTTGTGGTTTTGGTAAGAGGTAATATCTGCTAGTGAATAATGTACTTTACATACTTTGAGGAGTGTGGACATCAAAAGCCATCAGCATGAGTTTTAATTGAAATTCTGCAGCCCCTGACTGTGCGTCATTTAAATGATTCTATAGATTGCTCTAACCATCTACACATTTCTGAAGGAACAATGATAGCTTTAATAACTTCTTCCCCAGACCCCCTCAGTGACAAAAATCCTCCCTATTCAGATGAATGCAATGACAGCACCACAGTGGTTAATTGGTTTTAATTTCCTTATCGTTTTTGTACAGTTCTGCTTCTTAAAAATCCCTCTTCTCAATTATGCAGACCTGTGACAGTAGAGAAGAATGCGAATTAGTGAATGCTAATTTCTTCCAAATGTGTACAATTTATTATGCATTATTGTCGTGTCTGCCTGTGAGTTGTTGCAGAAAACAGTATTAATTAATGATTTGGTACTTTTCATTATTTTTGAAAGTCTCACAAAATAGGGGGAAAATCTATTTTAATAAGCCCACACTGGTAGCCCGTGTTTAAATAGAAACCTGGGTTGAATAGAGGCAGACATCATCTATTTCTCCAATTGTAAAGCTGAGACCTTCATATAGTAAGAGTAATAAAAGGGACTTAGATGAAAGTAATGGAGCCGAAAGATTCCAAGAAAGTGACATTTTTGTGTTATTTGAAATTTGGTTTCATTAATTTTATGTAAAAAAAGTTATTTGCTGCGTACAGTAACAGATAAAGTACTGGAGAAATGCTGCTGGCATTATCCTTTAAAAATGAGTTAGTAATCTAACTATCGCCTACAGTTTTTGCCTTTATTTGCTTTTCAGATAACTGTAGGAAAGCAGTAAAAATGTAGCCTGTATCCCTGGAGGCCAAATGAAGGAAATGTGAGCAAACATGTATATTTCTTTGAGATTCATGCTGTAAGTGGTAAGTCTCTGGAAGATATTTGAGACTCTAAAAAGGCTGCACTCTCAAAGAAATAGTCGTCCATGTCTGACATGTTGACTAGTCATGCCGGCTGAGCATGACATTGTGCTGCGTGTTGTTTGGACATGCGCATAATAATTTTACTATACTTTGTACACTTGACAATAAACTTTATGCAAACAAATAATTTATAAATCCTCTGTGCCGTCTAACTTAGAAATTCATTAATGAGATGCCTTGTACATATAGCAGCCATACCACATCCACTTCAAGAGAGATCATCCACCTGAAGCTAAGCATGTTCAGGCTCAGGCAGCACCTGGGAGATGGGAGACCAACCAGAATAAAGCTTGGTTTGTTGCTGGAAGAAGTGTTGACAAGGCCACCAGGGACCGCTTATTCTGTGGTATGAATGTGGATCCCATGCCCCAGTGCAGTGATGGGTTACAATGTGTTGTAAAAATGGTGCCAACCCTCAGATAAGATGTATAATTGAGGTCCTGACTCTCAATGGTCATCAAAGATCCCTCTGCATCCTTTGTAAAGAGCACGGTGAATCTGAATATCCAGGCTAAATTGCCATCCATGGCCTAGTCATTCAGGCTCCCTGATCATCCCCTGTTTCTAAATGTCTATCTCTCTAACCACCTAACAGCTAATGTGTGGTGAGCGACCTGATGCAGAAATGGCTGCCATCACATCATTCAGGTGTATGCTACACATTAATGGTGGTTGAAGTTGATCCCTACTCACTGAAGTGTTTTGAATAGTGAGAAAAGTGGTATATAAATAGACTGTCACTGTGGTGCATTGAATATGCTGCTGCCACTGAAATGCAGGGGACTGGTTGCAACACCCACCACTGTCAAAGTCTTTGTGGAGTTTGCTCTTCTTGTATCTGGTGTGGATGGCAGGGGTGTCATTGAGTCCCAGACCCTAGACACAACTGATACAAACTCAGTCATAGGTTCAAATACAGTGTTCTTTCATTTCTTCAAATACCTTTACAGGTCCTCTAGAAATGTACCACAGCTCAGTACATACAAGGACAGTGAATCCTTCCACTTTTTCTCAACTCCTTTTCCTCCACGTAAGTGTTGTCCTCTGTCTCCTGACTTTGACTCCGAGAGGTTAGGTGGTGAGCTCTTTTTAAGCAAGACCCTATGAGTACTTCTAGTGTTTAGGCAAGGAGGTACCTGGGGGTCTGGAGTAAATGTCCTAAAGTAGGGATGGTCTATCTCTGCAGTTCCCCCTGGCAGCACCCATGACACCCAGCATGGCTGGCACACAGGATTATGATTCCTAGCCAGCCCTGTGATATGGATAATGGGATCAACATCACAAGAAGGCTGCACTCTAGTGTGTTGGGGCGTGTAGGGCTAACTCCCCCGGTCCTTCAGTTATTCTGTCCTCTGTTCCTGGCAAGGGATCAATTCCCAACCTGGTTGGGGCATCAGTAAACCACTGACCTTTAACTCTGGCTTTCTTTTCTGGCAAGGGGCCACCTTTCCTTCTGGACTTGATGCAGGATAATCCTGCATGGCACTTCCACTGGTTAATTGGGAACTCTAAACTGGTTTGGTTTGGATAAGTATGGGTGAGTAAGATTGCTCTGACAAGGACTGGTGTTCTTTATTGGTATAAACCCACCCCATGAGCCATTTCAGTATACAGATTTGCACTGTGGTAACTGCCAGTGGGCAGCGACAAAACCACAGCACCTGGATCACACCAGCTCTCAGATGAAGTCTCTTATCAGTCTGAGCCAATAGGAGACTGATGGCCTTGGCTGAGCAGATACTGGTTCTGAACACTGTGAGCTGAGTGCTTCCTGGTGATGTCAGCTGAGCTGTCTACTCAGCCTCCACTGTCCTGCACAGCACAGCACCACATGCCCTCATTGGGATCATTCCTGATGTCGCCATAATAGACTGCAACTCACCATAACTTGATAGCTGGACCAAATACATTAAATAAATAAATATTTTTCACAAATCCCTTTGTATCATTTGATTATTTGCATGGTGAGATGACTTTGTATTAACTTTAACTTCCACTTTCTTGTCCTGTGCTCTCAGTACAATGAAAAACTGTTTTGTTTCTGCAAGTCCTCCTACAATAAACAAGAATACACAGTAACAAGAATAATCAACAATAAACAAAAACCTCAATAAACAAAAACACCTCAGGTGCAAAAAAAAAAATGCGAGAAACAAACAAAAGTAAGAGTGCATGTGCAAATAGATAAATAAAGGATACAGAGTAAGCTCTTTAGGTACATGGTCTCAAGAAAGCCTTCCAGGCACGAGTTAGTCTGCAGTGCTGAGGGGAGGGGCAGCGGATGGATTTTATTTACAAGCATAATGGCCTTGTTGTTCTAGCTGTTGTGCTCTTGTAGCATCTTCCTGATGGTATCTGTATGAACAGTTCATGTTGTGGTTGGGTAATGTCTTTAATATTGTTATGGGTTCTCCTGAGAACTATGGTGTTTCAGATGTCCTCTAGTGAAAGGAGTGCTGTTCCAATGACATTTTGTGCCAATTTTACCACACGCTGTAGAGCCTTGCAGTCCCATGCTGTACTGTTCCCAAACCAGACTGTGATGGAGTAGGTGAGGATACTCTCAGTTGTGCATCTGTAGAAATTGCTGAGGATAGTGCTTGGCATGCCAAACTTCCTCAGCCTTCTCAAACACTGCCAGGTTTTCGCCAGATCTGTGACATGGTAGGTCCAAGTGAGATCTTCAGAGATGTTAATGCCAAGAAATTTAAATATGGCAACTTTCTCCATCTCAGTCTCTCCAAAGTACAATGGTGGGTGCTGACCTCTCGTCCTCTGTGTGCCAATAATCATCTCTTTCATTTTGCTGGTGTTAAAAAAGAGATTACTGTCATGACACCACTTCACAAGCACTGCCACCTCCATCCTGTATGCTGACTCCTCACCTCCAGAAATCAGTCCAATGAATGGAGTATCGTCCACAAATTTAATAATTCTGGTTTTATGCTGGGAATTGACACAGTCATGGGTAAAGAGCGTGTACAGCACGGGGCTCAAAACTCGTTCTTGTGGGGTTCCTGTATTTATGGTTATTGTTTTGGATATGTTGTTCCCCAGCCTGACTGTCTGGGGTCTGCCTATTAAAAATTCCAGGACCCAGTTGCAGAGAGTAAATGGCACATCTAGAGTGAAGAGCTGGTTGGTGAGCCTAGTTGGTATCACATTGTTAAAAGCCGAGCTATAAGCAATAAACAGAAATCAGGCATAGCAGTCCTTGTTCTCCAGGTGTATAAGGACTGTATGCAATGTTGTGCTAGCAGCGCCCTCTGTCAACCTGTTTGGTCTATATGCAAACTGGGGTCCATTGTGTTGGGTATGAATGTTAGAATGTGGCTCATAATGATTCTCTCAAAGCATTTCATCACTATAGGAGGCAATGCAATGGGCTGGTAGTCTTATCTTTGCTCTTTTTTGCCTATTGGAATAATGGTTGTTTTGTAGCAGGTGGGGATTGTGGCTTGTATAAGGGAGAGGTTAAATATGTCAGCTAGAAAGCTCAATCACAGTTGTTTTTATTTATGGATCCCTTTGTGAGTACCCCTTGAACATTTTAAATTAGAAAATGAGCAACATACTTGTTTCCAAAAATTGTTAGTGTTATTCTATATGTTCCTATTTTCCAATTTTGCTTTTTTTGTCAGCTGCTTAGACATGCTTTTTCACAATCTTGTTATGTAAAGATGGTGTTTGCCTAAGGGTCTTGTTACCTTAATTTAAACCTTTTCCCTAATTTAGTATTCTTTCTAGCACGAAGTTCTCATGATTTCTTTGCATTTACCTCTGAAAAGTAGGCTGAGTATTGCTCAGTTAAGTGCACAGAGTATTGCATTGTGTAACATATTGTGCATTCTATTTACTTTTTCATATTATTGTCAAAAAATGTAAATGCTAATCTACCAATGCACAATCTAATATTTTGTGAATTGCCCCGAAATTTAGAAATATTTTTTGTGGGAATAGTGACTTATTTTAGTTATTGTTTCACAGTCAGTATCCTTAGTATTCTTAACAAGATCATATTTTTTTGCAGCACTTTGTGTACAGTATTTCTTATTTTTCTGGTATGGATATTTTTTAATATTTTGACAGTATTTGTGATTTCTGTTGTTTCAGTACTAGTACTAAATTCCACTTGTGGGAAATGAATTATTATTTCTTAGATATTCTTTGCCTTCATCAGGTAGTTTTTGGAAAATTTGTGTTTAGAGCTTTTGTCTTCATCCCTGCAAACACTTTCAGTGTTTTTTTTCTTACCTGAATGGATTTCTGGTTTTGGCTTATTGTTTATTTCTTTGTGTCCTTTGGCCTTCTTCTGACAATTTTCAATTTTTAATCAGTAACACTAATGACTTCAGTTTCCTTGTGCTTGCAGAAATTTCCTTCTCACTTAAATTCAGATGACCGATGATGATGAAGACTCTCCAGAAAGTACAACACTCCAAAAAAGTAGTTTTGTGTCTTACAAGATTGATTTTCCAAACTTTTGCAAATCAATGATATAACCAAAATCTGATTATTCATTTCAAATAAAAATTTACTATTGTTATTTACTTATTTACTTGTTATCTATACTTGTTCTTGCCACTGAATGTGCAGGCTATAAATAGCTCAATATACACCTTAACTGTAAATTCTTCAAAGTGTGTTTATGTTCAAACAACTTAAACCTGAAAACTAGTGGTAATTAACTTAAAGATAATGTCAACTGGCTGTTTTGAAGGTAGCTGGTCTTCTTACGAAAAGGTAAATTACTGTATTGTACTGTATATATAGGATGATTCCATTCTGCAATATATTTTGTTTAATTAGAACATTATCAGGCGGCACAGTGGTGCAGTGGGTAGTGCTGCTGCCTCGCAGTTAGGAGACCCGGGTTCGCATTCTGGGTCCTCCCTGCATGGAGTTTGCATGTTCTCCCCGTGTCTGCGTGGCTTTCCACCGGGTGCTCCGATTTCTTCCCACAGTCCAAAGACATGCAGGTTAAGTGCATTGGAGATTCTAAATTGTCCGTAGTGTGTGCTAGGTGTGTGGGTGAGTGTGTGTGTGTGTGCGTGTGCGTGTGTGTACTTGTGTGTGTGTGCACCCTGCAGTGTGCTGGCACCCTGCTCGGGGTTTGTTTCCTGCCTTGCGCCCTGTGTTGGCTGGGATTGGCTCCAGCAAACCTCCGTGACCCTGTATTTAGGATAATGGATAATGGATGGATGGAACATTATCAACTAGCACTTAAGCAGAGACTGTGATACCCCATGCCTACTCATGCCTGGGCTCGACCTTGAACCCTAGTTAATGAACTGAGATCGATCTAATTTACAATATTTACAAATAAAGAAAACATAACAAAAAATAAATATCAAGGAAAAAGAAAAAAGGAATTAATATCACCATATACAAAGCCAATGATCTCATCGCTCACCAAGCTGACCCTACAGACTGCTCCAGGGTTTTGGCTGCCTCTGACGTTGCTCTCTTTCTGTACTCCCTTCACTTCTCTCCTCTTTCTCTATTACTCTCACGCTCTAATCAGCTGGTCAACAAACAGACAATTCAGTAGGAAAACTCACGTCTTTTTAAACAATTGCAGGGCTATCTCAATCAATCCACCCCTGCTATCAGTCTCATTCTGCCAATCATCAGGGAACGTGCAGCAATATTGGCTATGCGGGGACCCTCCTCATGCCATAAATCAGCACCTGCTTTTGTGTTTAAGTGCCACACTATTTGCACGATTGTCAACCTGCAAGACTCTTTTTTCCTTGGCCCTCTATTATGTCATCCCGCTCTTAAAACTCTCATTGTACTCTGCAACTGCTTACATCTACCTGCCCTGGGGTGCGCTTGGGCCATGCAGTGCTTTGTAGTCACTTCTGGTGTCTCTCAGGATTGTGCATTTTTACTGCTGCAACACCATCAGTTTACCGGGCCCTCACTCTCTCATCCTCCGAGGTAAGTGACGCCAGCTGTAACTATTTACAAGCTTATAACTTAAGGTTATAAATAGCTAGAGCTTCTCTTTCTCATGACACATCCCATCACTTTGAGTTTACCCGTGTGAATAGAAAGACATCATTTAACTATCATAAAGACCCTCTCTATGGCTCACCACAGGTCCAAAAATTTGAAATAAAAATAGAAATATCTCTCATTTTTCAGGAAAGTACCTGACATGGCCAATAAGAAAATGAGAAACTTGAAAGATTAAAGGAGACCACCCAGTCCATCAAGCCCGATCGATTAGGTAATGGCTTCCTTGTCCCAATATCTCATGAAGAAACCTTTTTAAAGTTGTGAAGGTTTCCACTTCAACTATATAACTCAGTAGTTTGTTCCAGATTCTCAGGAGCCTTTGTATAATTTTAAATTTCTAGAATTATCATTTTTCATGTGTTTTGTTAATATGTCATTTTTGTTAATATTGTTTTGTTTAAATATGATTAAGTATTTAAGTATTTTGTGCTTGTTTTCTTATATTTCTTGTTTTCTGTGGGGGAGGTGGAACTCCAAGAGGTAGGCCTCTCATGAATCACTGCTGAGTGACTACCCACAGCCTTTATATTTTAGAGTGAGGAGTAAGTCTGTTTTTGTTTTACTATTTACTCAATTGAGGATTTGGGATGGTTTGAAAAGACAAATCCCAATTGCCTATCTTTATGTCTTTTCCATATTTCACTGTGTCCTAATGCCTTTCTCTCTTCCTCTCTCTGCTGACTGGATAATTGACAGCTACAATATCACTGATGTCACTTCCAGTGTCTGTCCACTTGGACCCACCTCTTCCTGGCATGACTGAAAACCAGAAAATCCTCCAATATTGCCAGTTCCATTCTGAACTCTTGTCCGAAATGACCTTTTCACTGTTTGTTTGATTTTTCTTTACAATCCAAGTATACAGGGTACTGGGTTAGACCCCAAATCTTTTTCGTTGTCTTATCCTTCTCTTACATTGTTCACATAAATAAATTCTCCATTTATAAAGATTCTTTGTTTACCTGTGTCTTCACAAACCAGTGCTTTATTATCATCATTTCTTTCCAGAAGCATGCTTGTGCATTATAAATTTGAAGTATTTCTGAATTTTAAAAGCCTGAGCCCCATGCTGGGCTTGTCCAGGCTTTAAGGCCTGCTTTTGGAGTCTGGGATCATGCTGCCTAGGGTGAGGCCTCTTTCTGGGATGACCACTGAAGTCCTTTCTGTGTGTTTGGGTGGTTTTCAAGGTCTGTTCACCCCTTTTTGTCAATTTTGTGCTTCCATTTCCCATAATTTCCACAGGTGTCCTCAAGTACTTGAGTCATTATTTAATGGAATTAATTGTGCTGGATAATCTTTATTGATGCCTTGAAGAATTCTGAAGGCTTGTCTTATGACCCTTTGCAGTGCTCTCTGCTCAGAATTAAAGAGTTCTACTTTCACTGGCCTGTTGGAATAGACCTGCCCTTACTTGCTCTCCTCTACGCAGCTCCAAGCACTGCTATGTCTTTCTTTGAAGCTTGTTCATCAGAACTGCATATAATATTCGAGATGAGATATACCACATACTATTACATCTCTGATTTTGCAGTCATCTTCAACATCTGCAGCATAACATAAAGAATGTTATTGCATTGCTAAACAGAAATTCTAATTGTAAATTATAAAACTAAACAACACCATGTAGGGAGCAGGGAATTTTCTGTTTACATTCCAAAACTTGTGGTGCTTACACTGTCCAATTTGTATATGATTAAAGCCTTTTGTAAGACAGTAATGTTATCTAGTCCTTCAAAATGGATTTTATTAAAGCTGAACAGAAAGATCAAACCTAGATGTAGTGTAATGGTATCTCTAATACCCCTTTCTTTATAAAGTAATAATAATGTAATGATAATAATTACTATAATAATGTCTGACCTAACAATTCAAAGCCAGTAAACATTTAAAGAATTTCAGTTTGGTCATCACCGCCTTCCTATCACGCAAACAGCCTTAGCAAGATCCATTAGTGATTATTAATACTGCTAAATGACGAAAATGCTACAGTTATCATGCTGAATTACTTAGCTAAAGGATTGCATTTGGTATAATTGACACCAGCATTCAATTGTAAAGGCCAACAATTTATATTGAATCATTGAATGTGTTTTTTAGGGTTTTCATAACACTTTTCAAATTGCTTTAAACATCTACTAAGAGAAAAGCACCACTTCACTTTTCTGTTAAATATTGACTTTTCGCAAAGATCTTTTGTATTACATTATGGTCCAGAGTTCAGTGTCAGATATTATTTTTTGTAGAAGTACAGTATCTTAGCAAAAGAGAAAATCATACTGATACATAAAATTCATTTTCACTATGTGGAATGTACTCAGGGGGTATCCAATGTACAATGCAAAGCTCTTTGATGCTCTTTCTATTCTATTCTTAGTGATCTGCTTCAAAAGTGAATAACTACTGATTTTTAAAGTCAGAGTATACAGTTCCTAATTGTAGCATAGGTGGAGGTTTTGCTAGTAAAAATGCAATACTATTCACTATTAGCTTCAAATGTCTGAGTTCTAGTTTTAAGAAAAACACTTGAAATCTGGGTGTCAGCTTTGAATGAGAGCTGTTGTCTGATTCTAAATTAACTGAATGTCAAGACTATTGAACATTAGAAATATCTGAACCTTACGATTCAAGATATAGTAAAGGCAATTTACTCATCATATTCCATAGAAATTGTTATTGTAAGAGAGCTCCCTGAGGAAGATCAAAAAAATTATTTTTGCCAGTCAACTTGATATTAAATTCAACAGCAGGAATCATAGTGATGTTAATAGTTTACCTCCTTCTATGGAACTTATTAAATCTGTATTGAGATCACGGTGTGTGGTAAACAGATAATATATATCTTATAATGATCCTCAGTGATCTACCAGTAAATATGAGGGATGTTCTATTAGTGTCAGCATTTAAAATCTGGCTAAAGATGCATATTTTTAGAATAACCTTCTCTTTTTAGAGCTGCTGCATGTGGCATACTGTCATGACCAGATGGCACATAAAACTAGCAGAAGAAACGGACTAAAAAAAGAGAGTTTCTAAAACCGATTTAAAAAAGCATTGCCATGCTCCTATATGTACAATTATAGTGTATAGTGCATAACAGTCTAGGTGGGTTTAGAGGTATTTGTGCACTGTGTCTGTTATTTTTTTCTTACTTATTAACATAACGCTCCTGTCTACTTTTCTTTTCACTCTGTACACATTCGACTACAAATATAAAACCAGGTCATGCCATTTGCAGAAATTCTCTGATGATTCTGCCCTTACAGGGTGTATTGATAAGGGGGATGCAACAGAATATAGGAGTCAGGTGGAGAACTTTGTTTCTTGGTGCAAAGAGAATTGTCTGCAACTTAACATTAGCAAAACCAAAGAACTGGTTATTGACTTTTGACGTACCAAAAAGACTCTATGTCTGGTCTTTGTTCAGGGAGTAGATGGAAAGGTGGTTCATTCTTACAGATTATTGGGGGTCCAAATCAATGGCAGGTTGGACTGATCTTCTAACACTAAGGAACTATATAAAAAAGGGAAAAGAAGGCTCTCCTTCCTTAGGAGACTTTATTCCTTTAATGTTGGTAGTGACATCCTTCACATCTTCTATAACTCTGTGATTGCCAGTATAATTTTCAATGCTGTGTTGGGCTGGGCTGGAAAAATCATTTCAAGAGATACCCACCAAATAAACAAGCTAATTAAAAGGGCAAGTTCAGTTACTGGATGCACTCTGGACCCGCTGGAGGTAGTAGCAAGGGAAAGAATTAAAACAAAACTGAGTGCCATCATGAACACACTAACACCGAGAAAATTAATTCAACAAATTATTCAGTGTCAGGAAACAGTACAGAGGCACCTTTATACCAACAGCAACACATCTGTATGCTGCCTTACTATCTATCTATCTATCTATCTATCTATCTATCTATCTATCTATCTATCTATCTATCTATCTATCTATCTATCTATCTATCTATCTATCTATGAGGAACTTATTTTGTTCTGTTTGTTTATTTGCATTTGCATGGCACACCACAGTAACATTATTAAGATCACCAAATAGATATCTGTTTCTACCTTGTTCGGGGTGGTGTCACTATGCACATTATAAGTGGGTGATGTTGTGGTGGCCATTTTTTATTTGAGCGCAATCTCTGAATGCTTTCTTTGTCTGAACTTTGATTATTTAAGGAAATGTACAAGTCTGCGTGAGAATTTGTTACTAAACAGAAAAATCAAATGTGATTAGAAAACCTTTCATATTCTGAACTTGGCTAGTCGTTAGTTATAATTTTGTTTTGAAAATAAATGTTGTAGCAACTAAAAATTCATGAATTTTAATTTATGAGATTTTTTTTTGCTTCTAGAACCTATTCAGTTTCTACCACTAAAATATAAGGATCATTGAATTATGTTTCTGTCCATTTTGTCCCTTTGGTGTCAACTAGCATGCTATTATTTATTTATATATTTACAGTGTATACTGTATACTCCATATGTCCACCTGACATATTGCTGAATTAACCTGATTTAGCTGCTAATGTGGTCTCCATTTCTTCTCTCATGTAATATGCCCAATCTAACACAATACAGTTTCTGTATACTGTGAAATGCCCTGCAAAGAGCAAGATGTCCACCTCTCAACAGTTGCTGGATTGTGAGAGCACAACACTAATGTAGTGTAAATCCTTTACTTAAATTACTGGTGATTGAAACCTTAGAGAAGCTGAAAAACAGGAACATGAAATATTTTGATTCCTGACAGACCAATATGGTAATCTTAATAACCTATGAGTGCTGAAATAAAATCATTTATTAGGTGGATAGACAGAGTTGTCAAAATTGCTGTGAATATCCAGCAACCATCTTCATGGCATCTTTCCCCTGGCCACTGTTTTAAGAGCTTTAGACTGGGCAATACATACTAACCACATACCTGTTATCTCTCTTAATGTGCTAATTTAGTAAAATCAAGAACAGTTACACACTTATTATCAAGCATCGTGGTGCCCCCCGAAATTTGTGGTCTGCCTGTTTTCTTAAAGCTGACCTCATGGGAGACATTTCATGACATCATTTAAATGATCTTTCGGAAAAGTTTAGCAAAGGGCTCCCAAAAAATATGGATTATGGTTTGTTCTCAGTGTAATAGTTTTATGCTTACATTATCTCTCTTTTCTGAGAAAAGGTCAAAGCTATAGGTGGCCACTTGAGTCCACTTTTGATAGTTGTGGTTTCTGACACATCTTTGAAGATTTATTGGGAAACAATTCTAGCTGGTATGCTCTCACCACGCTGTTCTTGTTCACTTATTCGGTTGGAGTCTTTCTTTTAATCCTTGACTTCTAACAGACATTACAGACCATGTTATGTTTTAAAGTCTAAAGTGAAGAAACACAGCTGGGACCCAAGCTAACGAAACAAGCGGAGGCTTCGAATAAACATTTAACTTGCACATTCCCTCTTCGTTATTTTTTCTCTTGTTAGCTGCAGCAGAATCATTTTACCAACAGCCTACTGAATATGTACCATTTAATTCAGCTGCGCAGTAGGGAGACCACTTTGGTCTGTGTATATCTGTCACCCCTGCTGTTCGTTTGTCCTTGCTGTTTCTGATGTAAGTGAGGTTTCTCATATAACTGACCACAACACTTCTTCAGGTCATGTGCTGTGCCAACGTCTGGAGTGTGACTGGAAATTGATTCATTACACATCAGTGGTTACCAACTGGCATCTACTGAGGCAGCCTAACTATAAATACTCTGGAATCTTTCAGTGACCAATATAGAAAATATGTTAACATGGGGTGGCATGGTGGCACAGTGGGTAGCACTGCTGCCTCGCAGTTAGGAGACCCGGGTTCACTTCCTGGGTCCTCCCTGCGTGGAGTTTGCATGTTCTCCCCGTGTCTGTGTGGGTTTCCTCCCACAGCCCAAAGACATGCAGGTTAGGTATATTGGCGATCCTAAATTATCCCTAGTGTGTGCTTGGTGCGTGGGTGTGTGTGTGTGTGCGTGCCCTGCAGTGGGCTGGCGCCCTGCCTGGGGTTTGTTTCCTGCCTTGCTCCCTGTGTTGGCTGGGATTGGCTCAAGCAGACCCCTGTGACCCTGTATTTAGGATATAGCGGGTTGGATAATGGATGGATGGATGTTAACATGGGAAAAGAGCATCATGGTACTGGATAATTTGCTGTTTAATTTTCTTTGAGTGAGCTCTGTATTCATCTATATTATTTAACTTTTTTTTTAAATTTAATTCCTCATTTTTTGTAAACAAAACATTGTAACAGAACACAAATGAGTTACTCTGAGCTGCTGTTTCATCATCACTGTTTAGAGGATGAAAATGAATTGGGTCAACTTGAAAAAAATTACAGTTGTAGTAAATTATATACAATTACAGTTACTTTCAAGTGCTAAAAAAATCACTTTCCATAAACAAAGTCACTTTATGTTTATTCTCACTCTGAGTATATATGACTCAGATCATCTCCCTGTCAAAACTGCTGCCCTTACCTGTTTAGTTATAAAGCGTTCAGCAACAGAAAGATTCAGACAACTGCAACTACCTCCTTGCTGTTGGATGCTTTTTGGCTTATCTGGTAACTGGTGCTGCAAACAGAGCTCCATAACAACACAAGGTGCATACTCCATGTCTTCCTGTGATCAACCTGCATGATCAACATCCATATACCATGGAGCAGAGCAATGTCACATTGTTCTCAAAAAAAATAAAAAAAAATAAAAAAATGACCAATTAAAAAGTATATACTGCACTTCTGTGTCCAGCTAGAATTGATAAGACTATACAAGGATTACAAAGGTAAGACAAGGTAAAGGGCATGCTGTAATGATGGGTAATTAGACACTATTGATTTAAGATAAGAATATAGTGTCATTTTAAACATCATGTTATTTCATTCTGGCAATAAAAATTACGTATCCACTAGCAAAGAAATAATTGTCTTCTTTGATTTGCATGTCTGTGTAGGTGGCATGGCGGTGCAGTGATTTTGATACTTGGATCCAATCTTCTGAGTTTGTATCCCATGCCTAATTGTTGTCTGTATGAGTGTTAAAACCTCCAACCCCAGACAGTAAAGGTAGCTGGCATTTCCAAATTAGCTTTGTGTGAGTTAGTGGGCCCTGCAATAGATTGGCGTCCTGTCTGGGCAAGTGTACAATGTTGATATATACCGTTGCATCACATTGGATTTAATTTGGCTTTTCTGACAATGATTGACATGTCAAATTGAATATAGAGCCCCCAAAAGTGGTCTAAATTAATTACAAATGTATATGTTCATTGCATAAGTACGCACCCCTGTAATGTCCATCCATCCATTACTCAACCTGTTATATCCTAGCCACAGGGTCACGGGGTCTGCTGGAGCCAATCCCAGCCAACACAGGGCGCAAGGCTGGAAACAAATCCCAGGCAGAGCGCCAGTCCACTGCAGGGCGCGCACACATACACACACTCACGCACCAAGCACACACTTGGGATAATTTTGGATCGCCAATGTGCCTAACCTGACATGGGGAGAACATGCAGACTCTATGCAGGGAGGACCCGGGAAGTGAACCTGAGTCTCCTAACTGCGAGGCAGCCCTGTAATGTGGTACATCTAAATCATCACTGGTGCATCCATTTGCTTTTAGAATTCCCATAATTAATTCAATGGAGATCACTCATCTGTAGTCAAGGGGTTTCAGTTGATTGTAGTATAAATGCACCTTACTGGGAAGGTTCAAATTGTGGTGAGTCAGTATTGTGGCCTAACCTACTCAATGAAGATGAAAGAACACTCCAAGCAACTCTGTGAAAAAGTGATTCAAAAGCACAGGTTGGGGGACAAGATATCCACATCAATGAGCATTCCTTGGAATCCAACTAAATCAATCATTAAGCAATGGAAAAAATATGTAATATGTGCCTAGGCCATCCACAAAAATGGTTGATCATGCAAGAAGACAACTAGTGAGGAAGGACACTAAGAGACATATGAGAACAAGTTACAAGCTACAGTGGGTAAGATTGGACATACTGTGCACACAACAACTGCTGCCTGACTGCTTCACCAATCATTGCTTTTATAGGAGAGTGACAAAGAGAAAGCCACTGCTAAAAAAAAAAAAATGTACAGTACATGACATCTCTGCAGGAGGAGTGGAGGGGACGCTGGTGTATGCATGTTGCTGCCGCTTCTCCCTGGTAACAACACTTTTTGCTAAAATTCACATTAACTTTGCACTTTTTGTAATTGTTCCATTTTCTTTTATTGTATGTACAGTGGTGTGAAAAACTATTTGCCCCCTTCCTGATTTCTTATTCTTTTGCATGTTTGTCACACAAAATGTTTCTGATCATCAAACACATTTAACCATTAGTCAAATATAACACAAATAAACACAAAATGCAGTTTTTAGATGATGGTTTTTATTATTTAGGGAGAAAAAAAAATCCAAACCTACATGGCCCTGTGTGAAAAAGTAATTGCCCCCTTGTTAAAAAATAACCTAACTGTGGTGTATCACACCTGAGCTCAATTTCCGTAGCCACCCCCAGGCCTGATTACTGCCACACCTGTTTCAATCAAGAAATCACTTAAATAGGAGCTGCCTGACACAGAGAAGTAGACCAAAAGCACCTCAAAAGCTAGACATCATGCCAAGATCCAAAGAAATTCAGGAACAAATGAGAACAGAAGTAATTGAGATCTATCAGTCTGGTAAAGGTTATAAAGCCATTTCTAAAGCTTTGGGACTCCAGCGAACCACAGTGAGAGCCATTATCCACAAATGGCAAAAACATGGAACAGTGGTGAACCTTCCCAGGAGTGGCCGGCCGACCAAAATTACCCCAAGAGCGCAGAGACGACTCATCCGAGAGGTCACAAAAGACCCCAGGACAACGTCTAAAGAACTGCAGGCTTCACTTGCCTCAATTAAGGTCAGTGTTCACGACTCCACCATAAGAAAGAGACTGGGCAAAAACGGCCTGCATGGCAGATTTCCAAGACGCAAACCACTGTTAAGCAAAAAGAACATTAGGGCTCGTCTCAATTTTGCTAAGAAACATCTCAATGATTGCCAAGACTTTTGGGAAAATACCTTGTGGACTGATGAGACAAAAGTTGAACTTTTTGGAAGGCAAATGTCCCGTTACATCTGGCGTAAAAGGAACACAGCATTTCAGAAAAAGAACATCATACCAACAGTAAAATATGGTGGTGGTAGTGTGATGGTCTGGGGTTGTTTTGCTGCTTCAGGACCTGGAAGGCTTGCTGTGATAGATGGAACCATGAATTCTACTGTCTACCAAAAAATCCTGAAGGAGAATGTCCGGCCATCTGTTCGTCAACTCAAGCTGAAGCGATCTTGGGTGCTGCAACAGGACAATGACCCAAAACACACCAGCAAATCCACCTCTGAATGGCTGAAGAAAAACAAAATGAAGACTTTGGAGTGGCCTAGTCAAAGTCCTGACCTGAATCCAATTGAGATGCTATGGCATGACCTTAAAAAGGCGGTTCATGCTAGAAAACCCTCAAATAAAGCTGAATTACAACAATTTTGCAAAGATGAGTGGGCCAAAATTCCTCCAGAGCGCTGTATAAGACTCATTGCAAGTTATCGCAAACGCTTGATTGCAGTTATTGCTGCTAAGGGTGGCCCAACCAGTTATTAGGTTCAGGGGGCAATTACTTTTTCACACAGGCCATGTAGGTTTGGATTTTTTTTTCTCCCTAAATAATAAAAACCACCATTTACAAACTGCATTTTGTGTTTACTTGTGTTATATTTGACTAATGGTTAAATGTGTTTGATGATCAGAAACATTTTGTGTGACAAACATGCAAAAGAATAAGAAATCAGGAAGGGGGCAAATAGTTTTTCACACCACTGTATGTAAAATTTTGCCAAATCAGTATGCGGACAACAATTTTGGATGATCCGTTTGTGGCAACCCCTAATGGGATCAGCCGAAAGAAGAAGAAGATAGTTCATGGATGCAGTTGACTCGAATTGGATTGAGTTTGAATTTAATTTTATGGACTTTGCCTTGACTGGGTTTGCTTACAAATGAATCTTTCTGTGGTTCACTGGACGAGATTTTCTTTCAATTGCCTGCTCCTGCCTGACACCCGATTTATGAACATTTTTTCTTTGCATCATGGAGATCTAGAAGCCAGGTGTGTTCTGTCTCCATGATTGTAATGGATATGCTGGATTGCTGTCAATTCCTTCAATATATGCTTCAACAACGAATGACTGAGAAGTGATCTGATATTTACATCCACCAGGTTGTGGCTCTGAGGTAATCATGCCTGTAAATACCCAGTGTTATGTGTATGTGGTTGTATGTTGGAACCTCTGAATCTGGTAGTTATCTTTATGTGTGTTACTTGTAATATCTCCTACTTTGCTTCTTCTGGATTTTTTGCTGCTTTGCTATCATCACTCTTGTGCCTCACCCCTCCCGCCAGTCTCATCTTCTCTGCTGTGCTGTGCTGCTTTTCTGCTACTGTCAGATTGCTTTATGCTATGCTAAAATATTCTTGTGACAAACTCCTTCATATTAAACATTTTATCCAGAGTAAATTGTCAGACTGAAATGTCCTAAAAGACATTGCCATTGTGCGGAGCCCAAAATATTTACATCATTTATCAGGTCGCCATCACCACCAGGCTGCGACTAAAAAGTTCAATGACAGCATTTGCTCAGGAATACACCATCTTATTCATGACTTTCAAAATAAGAGTATCAGTGTGCCAAATTTTCAATATGCTAAAATAACCTCTGTGCACACTGAACCCTCATCAGCTAATATTGCATTGTTTAATTCAAAATTTCTTAATGGCAAAGCATTGGTGCTATCTCTATATACAGTGCATCCGGAAAGTATTCACAGCGCATCACTTTTTCCACATTTTGTTATGTTACAGCCTTATTCCAAAATGGATTAAATTCATTTTTTTCCTCAGAATTCTACACACAACACCCCATAATGACAACATGAAAAAAGTTTACTTGAGATTTTTGCAAATTTATTAAAAATAAAAAAATTGAGAAAGCACATGTACATAAGTATTCACAGCCTTTGCCATGAAGCTCAAAATTGAGCTCAGGTGCATCCTGTTTCCCCTGATTATCCTTGAGGTGTTTCTGCAGCTTAATTGGAGTCCACCTGTGGTAAATTCAGTTGATTGGACAAGATTTGGAAAGGCACACACCTGTCTATATAAGGTCCCACAGTTGATAGTTCATGTCAGAGCACAAACCAAGCATGAAGTCAAAGGAATTGTCTGTAGACCTCCAAGACAGGATTGTCTCGAGGCACCAATCTGGGGATGGTTACAGAAAAATTTCTGCTGCTTTGAATGTCCCAATGAGCACATCCGTAAGTGGAAGAAGTTCGAAACCACCAGGACTCTTCCTAGAGCTGGCCGGCCATCTAAACTGAGCGATCGGAGGAGAAGGGAGGTGACCAAGAACCCGATGGTCACTCTGTCAGAGCTCCAGAGGTCCTCTGTGGAGAGAGGAGAACCTTCCAGAAGGACAACCATCTCTGCAGCAATCCACCAATCAGGCCTGTATGGTAGAGTGGCCAGACGGAAGCCACTCCTTAGTAAAAGGCACATGGCAGCCCGCCTAGAGTTTGCCAAAAGGCACCTGAAGGACTCTCAGACCATGAGAAAGAAAATTCTCTGGTCTGATGAGACAAAGATTTAACTCTTTGGTGTGAATGCCAGGCGTCACATTTGGAGGAAACCAGGCACCGCTCATCACCAGGCCAATACCATTCCTACAGTGAAGCATGGTGGTGGCAGCATCATGCTGTGGGGATGTTTTTCAGTGGCAGGGACTGGGAGACTAGTCAGGATAAAGGGAAAGATGACTGCTGAAATGTACAGAGACATCCTGGATGAAAACCTGCTCCAGAGCGCTCTTGACCTCAGACTGGAGTGACGGTTCATCTTTCAGCAGGACAACGACCCTAAGCACACAGCCAAGATATCAAAGGAGTGGCTTCAGGACAACTCTGTGAATGTCCTTGAGTGGCCCAGCCAGAGCCTAGACTTGAATCCGATTGAACATCTCTGGAGAGATCTTAAAATGGCTGTGCACCAATGCTTCCCATCCAACCTGATGGACCTTGAGAGGTGCTGCAAAGGGGAATGGGCGAAACTGGCCAAGGATAAGTGTGCCAAGCTTGTGGCATCATATTCAAAAAGACTTGAGGCTGTAATTGCTGCCAAAGGTGCATCGACAAAGGCTGTGAATACTTACATACATGTGATTTCTCAGTTTTTTTATTTTTAAGAAATTTGCAAAAACCTCAAGTAAACTTATTTCACATTGTCATTATGGGGTATTGTGTGTAGAATTCTGAGAAAAAAAATGAATTTAATCCATTTTGGAATAAGGCTGTAACATAACAAAATGTGGAAAAAGTGATGCGCTGTATATAAAATCCAACATCTGTCTGTATATCTGTCCAATTTTCATGAGTGAACTACTTAATGGATTTAGATCTGTTTTTTTTTTAATAATTTGCTTGAACATTCCGGTTGATTTTGTGACCTCTCTCATCGAGCTAAGTACCATAGTTTGCTTGCAGTACCGATTTATTTGCATGAATCTGAGAGAGATGCACCTGGCGAAGGGGAGGGGCCCTCCTCACTCACGCACCAGCCTCTCGGCATATGTTACATCTACTTAGCTAGCAAACGAGAGAACTACTTAACGGATTTTGATCAGTCTTTTTTCTAGAATTTACTTGAACATTTGTGTTTTTGCAACTTCTCTCATCGTGCTAAGAATCATAGTTTGCTTCCAAGAGCGATATATTCGCACTGATCCGAGACAGAGACTGCAGGCCGAGGGGTGGGGGGAAGCGTGATATCAGGAGTAGGGAGCCAGGCAGGGCCCTCCTCACTGTCCTGTTTCACTATTACGTGGGCGGAGCCACGGGGGGTGGCTAGTGAGAAATAATTACAAATTCCAAAATTGATATACTATGTCTAACAGAAACTTGGCAAAAACCAAATGATATTACGTCTCTCACAGAAGTGACCCCATCTGGATACATTTAATTCATAGATGACTGCAGCTCAAGACAAGGCGGAGGGGTCGCAGTAATTGCTAGATTGTAGTTAAATGTCAAAAGAATCCCAGTTGACTGTCCACTGTCTTTCTAGTGTATGTCTCTTAAACTAGTAACTAAATCTGGTCCTATCTTACTCATTGTTCTCCATCGTCCTCCAAAATACAATGGGTCTTTCTTGTCTGATCTGACTGAACTACTAACCCTCTTGAGTTTCCTTTTCCAGATAGTCATTCTTCTTGGCGATTTCAACATTCATATTGACATTCCTACATGTAAACTAAGGATTGAATTCCTATCCTTACTGGACTGTTTTGATTTGGTGCAATGTGTTGATTTTCCTACTCACTCTGGTGGTCATATATTGGATCTGATCTGTACATATGGCTTATCTGTGGGCAACACTTACAGCAGTGATTTGGGACTCTCTGATCATAAAGTAGTACTTTTCATTGTCTCATTACCTCTCCCTCTTCTTACCTGTAAACGTCAAATTTTTTTCAGAAACCTTAAAATATCTGTCCCTCTGTCCTTGATGAATTCATTTCTGATCTTCTGTCTTCCCCTATTTCATCAATGCTAGATAGTCTTATTGACTACTATAACTCAGCCCTTCATTCAGCACTAGATAAAACAACTTCCTTTAAAACAATAAGGAGGTTTCCTTCAAGCGCTCAACTCTATAGTATAATTCAGACTTACGGTGTATGAAAGCTGCTGGCCAACACCATTAAGAGAATATCATGTAAGACTGGCCTCACTCTGCATATCCAGGCCTTCTCTGACACTCAAAGGGCTTAAAATTATGCACTATGCAGCCAAGAACACTCATTATGGCAGAATAATAGAAAGTGGCCATGATAACCAGAGGGTTTTATTCTCTGTAGTTACTAAAGTACTTCAAACTGCATCTGGCCCAGTCACCTCCTGTACTGAAGTTGGTGAAAAATTCCTCCATTTTTTCCATAATAAAATTAAAGATCTAAATAATTCAACTAACATAAATCCATCATCAATTTATATGTTTCCCTCTCTTCCCACTACTCCATCCAGCTTCTTTTCTAAATGTTCATCAGTCACACTTGCATTTGTTAATGATCTGCTTTATAAGATGAGGTCAACTACTTGTGTACTGGACCCCATCCCCAACATACTTCTTAAATCCTGCCTTTATACCATAATCCCGACTGTTACAACAATAACAAATACATTCCTTGATACCGGCTTTGTACAAACCACTTTTAAAAACTCTTCTATATCCCCAGTGTTTAGAAAGTCTGGTCTTGATCCTAACAATCTTAGAAATTTGCAGCCTATCTCTCACTAATCTTTTCTGTCAAAGGTTCTTGAGTGTGTTGTAGCCTCCCAACTCACCGATTTCCTAACTTCTAATAAATTGATGGAACCCTTTCAGTCTGGTCTCAGAGAACAGCACAGCCGTGAAGCTGCTCTGCTTTGGGTAACTAATGATTTGCCTATGGCAGCAGACTCTGGACAAAACAGCATATTAATTCTGTTAGCCCTCAGTGCTGCATTTGACACTGTCAGACATGATATTCTACTGTCTGGAGAATATCTCTGGCACTGCCCTCTAGTAGTTTAAGTCCTATCTGATGACAGGCAAGAGTTGTTAGTGTTGGCAACAGCAGGTCCAACTCAGCGACCAGTCACACAAGGAGTTCCTCAGGGCTCTGCCCTTGACCCTTTGCTCTTTTGTAACTACATGCTTCCCCTTGGCCATATCATTTGTAACTTTGAACTGGGTTATCATTTTTATGCAGATGATACTCAGCTCTATTTAAATGTTAAAAATAAAACTTAACCAGAGTTTTCTCAGCTCACAACTTGTCTCAGTGAAATTAAAACCTAGAACAGAATTCTTTAAAATGAAATTGCAACAAAACGGAATTCCTGCAAACTGGCACTAAAGCACAAGCTCCTTTTCAATCACCCTTGGCGATGATCTCATCAGACCTTCTTCCAATGCAAGGAATCTTGGTGTCATTTTTGATTCCTCCCTTTCATATTCCACCCACATAAACCACATTAAGAAACTTCCTTACTTCCACCTCTGTAACATATCCCGTGTTTGGTCATTCCTGTCTATTTCTAAGCAGTATTTTCTGAGAAACTTGTCTGTGCTTTTATAGCATCCTGCATCAATTATTGTAAATCCCTCCTGGCAGGTGACGCTTCTAATCTTATATCACAGCTTCAGTTAATTCAAAACTCTGCTGCAAAAGTCCTAACACAAACCAGCGATCACATTGCACCCATCCTACTTCGCCTTCACTGGCTCCCTGTGTCTTACAGGATTTAATATAAAATTCTATTAATAACCTAAAAGCTTTAAATGGCCTTGCACCAGACTACATCAGTGATCTCCATTGCTATGCTCCTGTTCGTCCACTAAGGTCCTCTGATTCTGGCAGGCTTGTTGTGCCCCATTCTAACCTGCACTCTATGGGTGACAGAGCCTTCAGGGGTACAGTGCCCAGACTTTGGAATGATCTCCCAAAATGAATGAGATCAGCTGACTCCATTCAATCTTTAAAAAAAAAACAACTGAATACTCATTTGTTCAGGAAGGCTTTTAACTTAACCTAACATGCTGCCCCTTCTTTTAGTTCACCTGTTTGTCGAGATGCTCCAGATAATCTGTGTGTGTTTTTCATCACAAATTAGGTTATTTGTTCAGGCTTTCTTTTAGTATTGAATGTAGTATTTTACTGTGATTTACTTTTTCTCCTTATTCTATTTATTGCTTCATATATCCTGTATTTATCTATTCTAGCATTCTTATGTAGAAAATATTTGCATCCAATGTTACATATACCCTGTGGTGGGCTGGCACCCTGCCTGGGGTTTGTTTTTTTTTTTTTTTTTGTTCTTTATTTCGCCTTATACAATTTCTTGTATTAGGAATTTGTTAGTTTTCGCATACCCCTTGGGATCAGAGTGCAGGGTCAGCCATTGTACAGCACCCCTGGAGCAATTACAGGTTAAGGGTCTTGCTCAAGGGCCCAGCAGAGTAGGATCTCTTTTGGCAGTGACGGGGATTCGAACCAGCAACCTTTCGCCCTGTGTTGGCTGGGATTGGCTCCAGCAGACCCCCGTGACCCTGTAGATAGGATATAGCGGGTTGGATAATGGATGGATGGATGGATATTACATATGACATGCTGTTCTTTCTGTGACTCTGTGATCAGCCTTGAGCATGGGAAAGTCGTTATATAAATAAAATGTATTATTATTATTATTATTATTATTATGGGGGACTATAAAATCAGCTGTAAGAAGGTTCCATTGTCTGAAGAGAGTAAAATGGGATTTTTTTGGCCAACAGATTAAACGCCATGTTTGGGGTAAGTCAAACACTTTTCAAAAACACATCATCTCTACTGAGAATCATAGTGATGGCTGCATCATGCTGTGGGGTTGCTCCTCTGCACAAGGGCCTGTAAGGCTTCTGAGCATAGAAGGTAAAAAGGAAATAGAGCAAAATACAGAAAAGTCTTGGAGGAAAACCTAATGCAGTCTGCAAGAATCTGTGCCTTGGGAGAAGAGTTGTTTTCCTGCAAGAGAATGACCCCAAACATAAAGCAAAGGAATGGCTTAAAAACAACAATGTTAATGTCCTGGAGCGGCAGAGTCAAAGTCCCAGATCTTAAGCCAATTGAGAATTTGTAGCTGTACTTGAAAAAGGTTCTACATTTGTGATCCCCATGCAACCTTAAATAGCCTGAGCAGTTTTGTAAAGAAGAATGGGAAAAAATTGCAGTGCCCAGATCTGCAAAGCTGATAAAGTCCTGTTCACACAAACTCCAGACTGTCAAGACTGCCAAAGGTGCAGCTACTAAATACTGCATTATCCTTCCTCAGCCACCCTCAAATGCTGCAAACACTGTTCTGATATTCCATGGTTTCTTTCATGGTTCCTCTCATCTGCTTCATCAACTGCCTGCACATTCACACTGCCAGATTCACCTTATATCTCACTTGTGTCAGAGGCAATGCCATCGGTTTCACTTTCCTCAACTCTGTATGCAGAACCAAGCCATAATCCTTAAGGAGATATGCTGGTGGCCATATATCCAGGTCAATGGATTTTAGCAGAGGATCAGCCCCTGTTGAATGCAAGTAAGTACTCCCTATGCATGCTTTCTCTTCCACCCACTGCATCGGCTCCTTTTATGGCTGTATGCTAACCCCAAAGATGGAATAATACATGTCCTTGATTGACTAACAATACATTTTTGGTTAGATACAGGTAATCTAAGGAAAACGTTTTCACTAATCAATCCCAGAAAACTCCAACCTCCTTATAACAGTGTATTTAAGATAGTGGCATGCAGTAAAAATGGTAAACAAACCATAAATGACCAATGTTATTGCTATAATCAGCACTTTTTATTATTTTTTGTGGATTCCTCTGAGCAGCCTTAAGTGTACAGTATGTCTATTTAGGGGTTTTGGAACCCACGGACTGTGAAAATAACTTTATTTTCTTCCTACGACACATTTTGAAAAAGTAGCAAATTTATAGGATTATGCTGTAATGCCATCTTATTTTGCATATGGGCACCACCATTCTATGAGTCCTTTGACTTGATGTGGCTCCCACTTGCTACAGGAGTGGCCGAGGAAGCCATTTAATCTGACGTTGTTAATGTGACAAGTTAAAAAGGTCAGCACTGGCATAGCTTCGGTATAACGCCTGTGTTAATGTGTGATTTTTTAGTGATAATTAACCTCCTGGCTTTAGAATTCTGCTCTTGTGCTGGTACTTTGATTTTAGGTTAGCAATGTAAACTAGGCAACTGATTAGCAATTTTGGCAATGAATTTGGCTTGTTCCCTGACTATGCTTTATCTCCTGCTCCTATCATGAAAAACCTTTACTATATTTAGTAAGGAAAATGCTCCTTAGTTAATGATTAGGTCTTTGGGTAACATTTCCTTACCTTAGACTTTTTGAATTTTGCTTTTCTTATACCCTAAATAAGAAAACTTAATTTCCAATTCCTTGGATTTCTTTTTCAGTCCAAATATTCTGGAAAAGCTACTTTAACAGCAGTGACTACAATTTCACTGAAATAATAATACAAAATGTAAACAAATGAAAAAAAAATTAATAGTATCTTGAAACAACAGCGAACATAATAAACAAATTATTGATACTTTCCTGCTAGTAAGTAGGCAAACAAATGTCAGATACCTGATGTATTTTTTAAATTGCCCAAGATAGTAATTTCCCTTATGAATGAAGCCCGGACACAGATAGACACTGAGACAGCCAAATGTCCAGAACACACATGTTTATTAATTCTTTTCTTTTTATACAGCACACACAGTACTCAAAACACCACAATAATGCTCACAGTCCTTTCTTCTCTTCTGCCGCCTCCACTCCTCTCTCGCAAGCCCTGTCCACTACCACTAGACTCCGGCTCTCTGTTTGGAGTGAGGTGGCCCCTTTTATAATGCCCTGGATGTGCTCCAGGTGCTCCATGATGACCATCCTGCAGCACTTCCTGGTATGGCGGAAGTGCTGCATGGGAACCCAGAAGCACTCCGGGTGTACCTGGTTCCTGTTCCAGCAGCACTTCCTGGTGTGACGAAAGAGCTGCAGTCCATGGCTCTGGAATCATCCAGGTGGCCCCTGGCAGTAACCACGGCCCCCCACAGGGTTGAGCTTCCAAGCTCCGTATCCATGGCCCTGATGCAGTCCAGGGGGGCTGCCGTCTTGTGCACCAGGAAAGATATTGCCCCTGTCCTGCTCCTTCTCTTCTCCAGGCGTCCCAGTGGGGCAAGGTCCCTGGTCGTCTGCCACACCCTTTATATTCATAAAGTACAAACAATGATCAAGTCTGCTCTCACTCTTAAACTACACCAATGACAACACTCGCTTGTATACATGCATGTTAATTCTCTAACGACGTATGGCATCATAGTAACCAAGTTTCCAAATGGTGACAATTGATGATGTCATAACTGAGTGTCTTGACACTAAAACAAGCAAAAAATCTAAATGAAAATAATTCTATTAAATTCATGCCAATATTTAAGTGGTTAACCACACCCTAAATTAATAATCCTACTGTATGTCAGCGTGCTAGCTTATCTGATTATACATGACACCTCTGGCTCCACAGCAAGATGGACAACTACTCTTCACAACCCTGAACTAGAGAACCCACTTTCAGAAGATTGATGTAACTATCTTTTCTGAAAATAAACAGTCTCATTTGTTGAATGGATGGCTACAGGTAGCTTAGTCTTATGCATTGTGGTGCCCAGATGGGGGTGGTACCCAGCCGGGACACCCAGGTGGACCGGAGGAGGGCTTGTGCCTCATTCAGACCATGAGGAGGTGCCCACCCTGGTTGCTTTGGGGGCCACGAGTACAGAGCTTGAAAGCTCTACCCTGTAGGGGCCTGTGGTCACCGCCAGGTGGCGCCCCAATGCCTTGGGGACCCTGGACCTCAGTGCTTCTGCCACACCCGGAAATGCTGGGGGCAAGAAAAGAGGGGACACCCGGAGTGCTTCCGGGGTGCACAGCCAGCACTTCCGCCACACTGGGGAGTGCCGGTGGAAGATTGCCGGGGAGCACCTGGAGCACATCCGGGTGCGTATAAAAGGGGCCGCCTCCCTTCAGACAGGGACAAGAGTCGGATGGAAGTAGGATGACGTCGGAGGAGGACAAGGAGGCGGCCTGAAGAGAAAGGCATTGTGTTGTGTGGCCAGGACTTTGGGGACTGTGGGGTTTGTGAGCACTGTAAAAATGGAAAATAAACATGTGTTGGGTGACATGATGTGTGGTTGGTGTGTGGGTGTGTTTGTGTGTGTCCTGCGGTGGGTTGGCACCCTGCCCGGGATTGGTTCCTGCCTTGTGCCCTGTGTTGGCTGGGATTGGCTCCAGCAGACCCCCGTGACCCTGTGTTCGGATTCAGCGGGTTGGAAAATGGATGGATGGATGGGTGACATGAACGTGTCTGCCTGTCTGTGTCCAGGCCAACCTCCACAGCATATTTTACAGTATTGTTTTTTTCTATTAATCCTATGGAATTTAATTGCTATGTCCCCCATGACAGAACAAGTAACAAATTAAATAAAGAAAGAAGTCCACATGCAGCCTGAAGCACTACTATTTTCTTTGTCTCTCAAGTGACTAGCAGCAAAATGATACATTTTTGGTAAAGCTGCAAACATAGCTGTGGATAATCACTAAATGTGATAATACCATACTTTGATTTTTCACTCTGTCGCATTAATATTCTGTTCTGATATGTCATTGTCTCTCTTGTAAGTGTCTGTCTGAAGTAAGGGTTGAGAATTTTCAGCTTCTTTCCTTATCTTCTCTAGGCAGTGCCCCCATTATCCTTTAGCTTATTAGCTAGACCCTTGACTATTCTCTTCGCTGTGTTTTCTCAAAGAACTTTTGGGGATTTAATTTATACTAACTTACTTTTTTTTAAAGGGTTCATTTCACTTTTTATTTTAAATTCTACTTTCATTACATGATTAGTTTCTTGTGTTATTTTAATACCCTGTGCTATGACTGATATGGAGTAGGATGGATGTCCTCAATTGCATATTTGTACATTCTGAACACACAGTTTTTACACTGTGCCATTTTGATTAATTGATTTAATATCGTGTTTCACATCCTTATAATTTGCCTCACTTAGTTTACTTTGAATATTTTTCAGCATATTCTGTCCTTACAGTTTCTGATATTGTGAATTCCTTAGTGCCTAGTGGTTCTCTTATGACCAATTAATAGCACTTAGACTAAGTATAAAAATCCAAATTATGTCGGCAAAAGTAATTTCTTTCATCATAATATTCTCCACAGTACTTCTGCTCATACTATAAAAATGTTGGTCACCGGTGCCTTTATAAATCAGCATCTCTAGGTGACTATTGGACTATGCTAGTGAGCCACAGATGATCTGAATCATCACTTATTAAATAAAAGACAGTCATAATGATGAAGAGTGAAAGAAATACCAGCTGTGATGCAAAGAATTGGCACTGGGGACCACAGGTGTACTTCTGCGTAAACCTCTGCTGCACTGCCTTTTAAATTATGGATATTATTTTTTAATAATGATGCATATCTGTTTGTAATTGGACTTAAAAGGTAATACTAATTTCAAACCAATATTAAAAGGATCTAGCAAGAATATGAAATAAAATCTCTGTGTATTTCATCATCCTTTATACACCTTATGTCTCCATTCTATTCAGTTTCTGAACTTGTTGTGGGTGTAGGAATTTTTATTTTCTGTTTTGCAGCAGATGTTTTATATTGTTACATAACATCACAGTGACATTTTGAATGGGTTGTGCTATGATCACTGTTAAGAATTCAGACCCCAAAATCTTTAAAAAGGCCTGTAATTTCAAAAGACTTCCCAACTCAAAGTAGGCCCTGCCCTCAAACTCAAAATCAGGCCTATGGCTTCCACTTTAGCCTAAGGGCTATTAATACTAAATGAGGGAAAGGAACTGAAAAATCTCAGAACCAAGAAAACAAAAAACAATAAGAATAACAATAACCCTTATGATATCTTCAAGTTCTATTTCAATGCAGTGTCTTACGGGTCTTTTCTGACACAATTCTGACACTCGTTAGGTGCCCTGAATGTCAGATTTTTCATCTCGTAAATATTTTATATTGACTGACTGATTGGCTGTAGTACAGTTCTTTGAGAAAGTATTTGCTCCCTTTCCAATATCTTTTATTTCTGTATAATTTGTATATGTTATGATGCAAGAACCTTCCTCCACAATCTTCACAAGGGCATGCACAATGGCTGGTGCATCCAGCAGAGGAAGACATAATCTGACCAGGTCCCAAGTCTCACCTGCTGGCTTTCAGGGGAGCAGGCCATCAGAAGGAGAATCTGGCCACAAAGCTATAAGTCCCAAAATACATTAACAACTGCTCTTACAGGTAGAGTGAAACAGTACATCTCTGGCTGTACAGTAGTGGCCAACAGTTTTGAGAATGATTATTATGTGGTTTTCACAAAGTTTGCTCTTTCAGTGTTTTTAGATCTTTTTGTCAGATGTTTCTATGGTATACTGAAGTATAATCATAAGTTTCAAATGCTTTTATTGATAATTGCAATAAGTTTATGCAAAGAGTAAATATTTGCAGTGTTGGCCCATCTTTTTCAAGACCTCTGCAATTTGCCCTGGCATGCTGTCCATCAACTTCTGGGCCAAATGCTGACTGATGGCCGCCCATTCTTGCATAATCAATGGTTAGAGTTTGTCATAATTTGTGGGTTTGTGTTTGTCCATCTGCCTCTTGAGGATTGACCACAAGTTCTCAATGGGATTAAGGTCTGGGGAGTTTCCTGGCCATGGACCCAAAATTTTGATGTTTTGTTCCCCAAGCCACTTAGTTATCGCTTTTGCCTTACGGCACAGTACTCTAGCCTGCTGGAAAAGGCATTGCTCGTCACCAAACTGTTCTTGGCTGGTTGGGAGAAGTTGCTCTCGTGGGATGTTTTGGTACCATTCTTTATTCATGGCTGTGTTCTTAGACAAAATTGTGAGTTAGCCCACTCCCTTGGCTGAGAAGCAACCCCACACATGAATGGTCTTTACTGTTGGCAGGATGTCCCAAATAGTTGGAAAGGGGATTCATCAGAGAAAATGACTTTACCCCAGTCCTCAACAGTCCAATCCCTGTACCTTTTGCAGAATATCGGTCTGTCTCTGATGTTTTCTTGGAGAGAAGTGGCATCTTTACTGCCCTTTTTGACACCAGGCCATCCTCCAAAAGTCTTCACCTCACTGTGCACTCACACCTGCCTGCTGCCATTCCTGAGCAAGCTCTGCACTGATGGTGCCCCGATCCCGCAGCTTTAGGAGACAGCCCTGACACTTGCTGGACTTTCTTGGGTGCCCTGAAGCCTTCTTTACAACAATTAAACCTCTCTATTCTAACTCAATCAGCATGACAGAGTGATCTCCAGCCATGTCCTCATCAACACTCTCACCTGTGTTAACGAGAGGATCACTGAAATGATGTCAGCAGGTCTTTTTGTGGCAGGGCTGAAATGCAGTGGAAGTGGGTTTTTTAGGATCAAGTTCATTCTTATGGCAAACAGGGACTTTGCAATTAAATGCAATTCATCTGATCACTTTACATAACATTCTGGTGTATATGTAAATTGCCATCATAAAAACTGAGGTAGCAAACTTTGTGGAAATTAATATTTGTGTCATTCTCAAAACTTTTGGCCACGGCTATATAATAAAGGGTAGAAAAAGAATCTTTATAAAAAAAATAAGTATTATTTTAGACAATTCTCTGTAATTTATAAAGGCTCAAATGAGCACAAAAGGCACAAAATTGATATGCCCAAAGGCAATCCTATAGCAAACAAAGTCCCAAAACACAATCCAAAGAGAGCAGTTAAAAACAGAGCAGAGGTCAGAAATCCAGAAAATCAAATAAAAATATTCCAAAAACACAAGAGATCTCAGCAACACCAAGAACAGATTAATGAACCACAATTGACCAATGGGTCTCGTCAGCCTGTATAGGAGTGAGGGTGCGTCAAAGATGAAGATAGACTGGTTATCCGCCTCTTGGGGAACCACTCACGAAGCACAAGGGACCTGACAAAACACATAACCAAGCATAAAAACAAAATTACATAATAATGAACATTTAAACACAAAGCTTAAATAAATATAATAAACATATGAAAAAATCATATAGAAAACACAATAAAATGAAGCAAAGACAGAAAAAAACATATGTTTTTCAACATATAACAGTGTATTCTATATTTTGTACAGTGGTGTGAAAAACTATTTGCCCCCTTCCTGATTTCTTATTCTTTTGCATGTTTGTCACACAAAATGTTTCTGATCATCAAACACATTTAACCATTAGTCAAATATAACACAAGTAAACACAAAATGCAGTTTTTAAATGATGGTTTTTATTATTTAGGGAGAAAAAAAAATCCAAACCTACATGGCCCTGTGTGAAAAAGTAATTGCCCCCTTGTTAAAAAATAATCTAATTGTGGTGTATCACACCTGAGTTCAATTTCCGTAGCCACCCCCAGGCCTGATTACTGCCACACCTGTTTCAATCAAGAAATCACTTAAATAGGAGCTGCCTGACACAGAGAAGTAGACCAAAAGCACCTCAAAAGCTAGACATCATGCCAAGATCCAAAGAAATTCAGGAACAAATGAGAACAGAAGTAATTGAGATCTATCAGTCTGGTAAAGGTTATAAAGCCATTTCTAAAGCTTTGGGACTCCAGCGAACCACAGTGAGAGCCATTATCCACAAATGGCAAAAACATGGAACAGTGGTGAACCTTCCCAGGAGTGGCCGGCCGACCAAAATTACCCCAAGAGCGCAGAGACGACTCATCCGAGAGGTCACAAAAGACCCCAGGACAACGTCTAAAGAACTGCAGGCCTCACTTGCCTCAATTAAGGTCAGTGTTCACGACTCCACCATAAGAAAGAGACTGGGCAAAAACGGCCTGCATGGCAGATTTCCAAGACGCAAACCACTGTTAAGCAAAAAGAACATTAGGGCTCGTCTCAATTTTGCTAAGAAACATCTCAATGATTGCCAAGACTTTTGGGAAAATACCTTGTGGACTGATGAGACAAAAGTTGAACTTTTTGGAAGGCAAATGTCCCGTTACATCTGGCGTAAAATGAACACAGCATTTCAGAAAAAGAACATCATACCAACAGTAAAATATGGTGGTGGTAGTGTGATGGTCTGGGGTTGTTTTGCTGCTTCAGGACCTGGAAGGCTTGCTGTGATAGATGGAACCATGAATTCTACTGTCTACCAAAAAAATCCTGAAGGAGAATGTCCGGCCATCTGTTTGTCAACTCAAGCTGAAGCGATCTTGGGTGCTGCAACAAGACAATGACCCAAAACACACCAGCAAATCCACCTCTGAATGGCTGAAGAAAAACAAAATGAAGACTTTGGAGTGGCCTAGTCAAAGTCCTGACCTGAATCCAATTGAGATGCTATGGCATGACCTTAAAAAGGCGGTTCATGCTAGAAAACCCTCAAATAAAGCTGAATTACAACAATTTTGCAAAGATGAGTGGGCCAAAATTCCTCCAGAGCGCTGTAATAGACTCATTGCAAGTTATCGCAAACGCTTGATTGCAGTTATTGCTGCTAAGGGTGGCCCAACCAGTTATTAGGTTCAGGGGGCAATTACTTTTTCACACAGGGCCCTGTAGGTTTGGATTTTTTTTTCTCCCTAAATAATAAAAACCACCATTTACAAACTGCATTTTGTGTTTACTTGTGTTATATTTGACTAATGGTTAAATGTGTTTGATGATCAGAAACATTTTGTGTGACAAACATGCAAAAGAATAAGAAATCAGGAAGGGGGCAAGTAGTTTTTCACATCACTGTATATTTATCACAAATTAATAGCTTCAAGTCTTTAAATAAAATGTAATATTAAATTAAGAGACTCAGAGTAAAAGTATTTATAATAATTCTAAATGTCCGCTTAATACATTTAAATAATAGATGGATCCAATACAGGTATTGCCCGTATAAAAAGGTAATTACCCCCTTAGGTTGCTCACTCAAGCAGCTGAATAAAGTTAGATAATTAGGCTCAGTTGACTGAACACAGCCAGACCTAAATTACAGCCAGCTCTGCTGAATGTAAACCTCTATATTGACCTTTACCATGAGGGGAAGTAGTCACCACTAGGTCTAGAGAAGAACACTATGTCTCAATCAAATGAAATGGTAGAAGAGATGAGAAGAAAATTGTTAAAATGTACTAATCAGGAAACGGTTACAAAACTATTTCTAAGAATGTGGAAACCCACCGGAACAGAGTGAGATACATTATCTCCAAATAGAGTACTGTTGTGGTGAATCTTCCTGGGAAAGGTCAGAGTACCATAATTACTCCAAGGACACAGTGATGACTCATTCAGGAAGTCACAGAGGATCACAGTAGAATATTCAAAAACCCTAACCCTAACCCTTTCTAGCTCATGGTGAGGTTAATATCAATGACTCTACAGTAACAAAAAGATATAATTAAAATAGTATTTATGCAAAAGTAGCAAGGTAGAAGCCTCTGCTATCCAAGAATAGCATCTCCAGCCCTCTCACATTTGCAAAGAAACACCTGAGTTCTCAAAAAACCTTTGGAATAATGTTCTAAAGACACACAAGTCAAAGTAAAACTCTTTGGAGACATAGGTACAGGCATATCTGGTGTAATGCTAATACAGTGTTCAGAATGTCATACAAACAATAAAACATGGGGTTGGCAGTGTGATGGTGTGGGAATGCTTTGCTGCCTAAAGGCCCTGGAAGACTTGCCTTTAATAATAGAACCATGAATTCCACACATCATCAGAGTACTGTTAAGGAGAATGTCTGGTCAGATGTCCATGGCTTGAAACTGAAGTGTTAACCCGGGTAATGTAGTAGATCAATGACCCAAAACACAACAGCAAGTCTACAACTGAAAGACTCATAAGGAACTAAAGTACAGTTCTGGAGTGGACTAGTCAAAGTCCTAAATTGAACCCAAAACAGCTGCTGGAGCAGGACATGAAAAAGAAGCTCATGTGTTGCTTTGCATTGGTTTCCATATAATTTTCAAACGTTCACCCTTGCATATCATGGGTACATAACCAAACATGCATTAGAAAACCCACTTAATTTAGTTAATGGTTACAGGAGTCAGAGCCTATCCAGGTAGAAGCAGACCAAATCAGGAAAGCACCCTTGGACACATAGCTGTTGTATTGAATGGCACACTCACTTATACACAGCCAGTTTAGAGTTGCCATTTAAACTAATTGACACATCTCAATAAATGCAAACATGGATAGAGCATAAAAAATCAGTACAGACTGTATCCTGGCTGGGACTTAAATCCTGGACTCTGGAGCTGTGAGATTCCATTCTTCTCAGACAAGAAAATGAGTGATTCAGGGTATAGGTTTTCCATTATTAAAGACAATATTCATTTAGTACAGTCCAAAAACTCCAATCACAGTTCAGTACAAATTCAGTCTGTAATTCTATAAAACTCCAGTGACTCTCCAGAGCTCTCTTTCAGACCATGCATAGGCTTACCTGTAGTCGTAAGCAGTAGTTAGCCTCATCTCAAGGTGACCTGCCTGATAATATCCAACTCCTCCCTTTTATAGTATCTACTGTCTCTGAGCTTTGTGACTAGAAAAGATTGGGCTGTACATCTTTTGGGTGGCCTTACTAGGAGTTCTTCCTTCTCCTGAGTATGTCCTGTTGTGACTGACTTTTGGTCTTTAACTGGAAAAAGAGAAGAACACACTCAGAGGCATCCATTGTTCCTTTCTCAGGGCTTCCCTTGTACTGCCAACTCCGATGTCACAAGGAGGAGGACAGAACCTTCATAGGATTGGTTGTAGAAATAAAGGGTTTTAATTGAAATGGTGTTGCTGCTATATCAGGCCAAGGACAGTAGGTGGACATACTACCAGCACTTCACAACATTTAATCCACCTGAAGTTAACGATGTTTGGATCTGGCCAGTACTTGGTTAGAAAACCAACCAGGAAAGTTTGGAGTGTTGCTTGAAGAGATGTTGGTGAGTGACACTATGCTGAAAAATGTTGCTGTCCTTTGTATGAGATGTAAAACTGAGGTCCCGACTCTCTGTGATCAGAAAAGAATCCTGTGCATCTTGTGAGTACAGAGTTGAGTACATCCCGATGTCCTGATCTTTTTTATTCTGACCCCTAATCATCCGCTGTTTCTATTTGGCTGTCTGTCATATCCCTAATAGCTAATGTGTAGTGAGCATACTGGTGCAAGAATGTAAGAATGCCACCTAATAGCTAATGTGTGGTGAGCATACTGGTGCAAGAATGGATGCTGTTGCATCATCCTGATGGGTGCTGCAGAATGGTGGTGGTTGATGTGGCTCCCCTACATGTATGCAAAACACTTTATAAATGTAGTTAATTATTATTATTAATGGTGTATTGATGGCTGGCAAAGTCAGGAAGCTGCAGCGTCTGCCTAGGAGTATGACTTCATCCTGCAAAAATATATCATCTTGTCTGCTGGATGCAAATGAATCAAAGATTTAATGCTTGCAAGTAGAAAAGAGGCTAGGTTTAGGAGAAGCATGGCTATCAGAGAGGAGTCAGGGGAAGACTTGGTATACCCATGAAGACAAAGGAGGTTTCATGTGTTAGACTATAATAAAATTTAAATGATTATTTACAATTAATGAATCTCTTTGTATCTCCTTCATTGGATTTTGAGATTGTCATGGGGTGAATAGCAGATATATATACTTTATATGGGACAAATGATAGCAATCCAGTTAAGCTGCTTCATAAACTTTATTTTTACCAATAAAATAAATCAACACAATTTGTTATTTGTTTTGTGTAAAGCCAATCGTAACTCTTGCACTATTAAATAAGACATTCACAAGAAAATTGATATAACCATTTAAAGTCATGTACTTGCACAGCATTTTATATCTGATTTATCAATTGTCACTGGTTTTATTGCCTTGTCTTTACTTTATTTGCATGGATGAGTCTCAGCTTCCACAGCTCATCCTGTATGGTGAACTTGCTGAAAGATCCTGACCGCAGGGTGGCCGAAAGAAATGCTAGAAGGACTACTTAAAGTATTTTCTCAAGGCCTGCTTCATTCCACAGTGCGAGTCATTTGCTGTGAATCACGCTCTTTGGAGACAGACCATCATGGAAGGAATCTTTCACTTCAGGCAACCATAAACTCAACATCAAGAGGAGAAGAGAGTGGCAAGACATCACTATCAATGCCAACTGACTGTGCCTGGCTGTCAGTTCCATTACCCATCATGCCCCTGGGTCTGTCTTTCCTGAATTGGGCTGCTCTCCCACAAGTGTACACACAGGAGAAGAAGTGACAAAGATAGACAAATGGATGGATAGCATCATCGTTGGATCGACAAACAGCCATGACTGACCAATTGCCCTGTCTTATAATTTAAGATTTGCATAGGATAAAGATGTCTGCTGGGGTTGGTTTGGACTGGGGCGTCTAAATAATCAAAAGAATACACTGCCCTGGGAGATTAAAGCCTCATGAAGGAGAGGATTAAGATCAACATAACAAGACATTAAGCCAAAGAAGGGCTTATGTGCCAATAGGTGCTCTTAAACTTACAGAAGTCATACTGTACGTTGGGTGTGTGCCATTGGGGTTGACACTCAGTATAGGAGTGAATGGAGGGATTTTTGTTGGCCCCTAGTCTTTAGGGGCCTGTTCTCTGTAGAGTACCTGGATGTTTTTACAGCAAGTTCTATGGTTTTTACTTAAGTTACAACAAGCAAGCATAAGAAAAGAGATCTTGAATCCAAATTGTTTGGACATGAATCTACTTCAGAGCATCTTTGTTAGGTAACATCTAACTGTACAGGTAACCCAGGATGAGGAATTAATGACTTTCCCATTTTAGAGACATACAAGCTTGGTGTTGAAAGGCAGAGGGCAATGCCTCCTTGGAAGAGAGGAATTGGCATACTTCTATTAAGTAGAAAAAAATGACCTCACTAATAGATAAGCACCGTGCACTTTACAGGTCAACTTAGACGTTTAAGGTAGCAGTACTTGTGTATTGTGAAGGAACCCTATCCATGGATAACCTAAGATGTTTGTCAGTGACAGCCAAGCACGAAGAATTAAGGCGTGTCAAATTTCCAAAGCCTTTAGGACTGCATTGTATGTTCTGCTGTGGGTGATAGACTGACATGTCAAAGTGACATTTGTAATCAGCCTGTATATTACAGGGTAATGTATTTTTTTTTATTATATTTGAGCTGATTCAAGTTACCATCCGGCATTTAAAGCTGCATCTGGTATTAGTTTAAGAAAAATGAGCCTCACTGTAGCATTTAATCTTTGCTGTTGAAAAGTCTGGGCAAGGGGCAGCTACTGGCCTTAGAAATAACTTAATTAATAACACAGGCCAGAAGAACGGGCTAACAGCAAAGGCCAGAAACATATTTAGTGCAAGTAATTGAACAGAATAGTTTATGGAAGGGCGGGAAGAAATGAGAAGGAAAAACAATTAATGTGCACATCACAGAGAGCAAAAACTGCTCAGTGTGGCAATGACTATAATAAATACTTGACTGCTGAAATGAGACTAACAGACTATTAGTGAAAGAGGCAGGACCAGAATGAGAACGAGAATGGAGAACAGGATGTGTACAATACGGCCCAATATACATTATAGCAGATATTGCGAGTGCACAATGAAGTGCACAAAAACAGAAGAATGGAAAATGTGAGTTGGCCTGGGGGAAATACCCCCAAAGGTTTGGGTGCAGATGTTCTCACTTGTTATAGCTACTGTACATTGAATTGACCTCTGGCTCCAATCAATTACAAAAAGCTAAAAAAATCCAATGGGAAATGGAAAGGTGCTGTCGAGTGGTGACCTTCTGAAAAACATTCTGGTATTGAACAGCATGACTGAATTTATAAGCCCTGAAGGCAGCCTTTTCAATTTAAGAGTCATTCGTGGAGGTGATGGGTGGGATTTTTCGTCACTGTGGACACAAATGGTCAATGCTAATTTCATTTAGTTTACCCATCCAGCTTATAACCTGTATCTGCTATTCAGGATTGGGGAGAGCAAGTGCCTGTCATAACAGCGGTGGATGCAGGGTGGGAACCAGGGCATTAGTCAAGATCCATGTCCATCCATGATATTTAGACAATTTAAATATAGCCATATTTGGGAGGAAAACTAGAGCACCTGGAGAAAAATCCATGGAGACACAGGGAGATGGTGTAAACTCCACTAAGACAATACCCCAATTAGCATTTGCACCCATGACTCTGTAGCAGTGCATCACCATGCCACACTAGATCATATAGTGCCTTTCACAGTGAATGCAAACCCATGGCATTTAACAATATTTTAGCAAAAGGCTGTGTGTTCTGCATTCAGTGCTGGCCTCGATATGGACGCCACCATTCAATGCCAATTATTGTAGGCTGACAAAAAGAAAGAAGGGTAAAGAAAGGATAACATAATGGCACAAGTTACTCCTGGTTATTTTCCAAAGAAGCACTATGCTTCTTTATAAAAGGGACTCTTTTTCTTCTTTTTCTCTGGCTCTCGCTGATGACGTTCGCAAGCATCTCAGTCATCCAGAGCTGAATATTTTCCTAACAGAAATAAATGCGTGAGTCAGTAAGTGCTTTTCAGTTGACTATTAGCATTTTAAATGAAAAACAAACAAATAAATAAATAATGCTTGGAGAGTCTTGACTTATATAATGCAAGATTGCTGCACCTTGATCTGAACTGCTATGTAAAGAATTGGATGCTTTCTTTAAGTAGTCTGAAAACCGACAATGTTTTCAAACCCTTTACACAGTGGATCTTCATCCTGTGAAATGAATTTTTCAGATTTTAAAGAAATGAACCAAAACTATGATGTGCTTACTTGTCAAGCTCATCTTTGTGAGCATGCCTTATGAAGCTTCTGCAAATAATCTTAAAAATTATAATATGAAAGCCAACTGTCCAGGGCTAGCTCCTAAATTATTGTACTACTGGAACTGGCTTCAGTCCACTGTGACCATGAATTGGATTAAGCGGGTGTGAGAATGTAATGTTATTCAAACAACAGAGCATTGCATCTGTGCAAATAGTGTTGGGATATCACTGCCATTCCCAAGGTTTATCACAGGACAGATGGGCACTTTGAAGGATACAAATTAACGAAAGCATCTAATATCGGTATGCATACTGAGGTCTTGGCAAAAAACAAACAGTTCTGATATCATTTTGAGTAAAAAAGAAAGACAGCCCAGTAGAAGAAAAGAAGAACCCCTCTGGGAATGAAAAAAGAGGCTGCTAGCCAGGTGCCTGTCCCTTTAAGTAATACTGCCTGGGAATCAGGGGTGTAATGCACACATAAGCTGCTCATAGGCAATAGACAGGAGTGCACATATTGCTGAGCCACACTACAACTATGGAGTGCACCATCCCTTCTTAGCCTCTCTATTCAGAAATGTCAGTGGTCTTTAAAAGTGACAGCATATACTGTACATATCACAAGAAATTATATGGCACTGTACCAAGCAGGGGTCACTTTCTCACTGGGTATGTGCTCTTTATGAAAATGCAGGACACACTTGAACTTGCGTATTTACCCCCTTCAGTAACCATGGGGGAAATAATTAAATGAGAGAGATATGGTACAAAAAATCTATCTATCTATCTATCTATCTATCTATCTATCTATCTATCTATCTATCTATCTATCTATCTATCTATCTATCTATCTATCTATCTATCTATCTATCTATAGATAGATAGATAGATAGATAGATAGATAGATAGATAGATAGATAGATAGATAGATAGATAGATAGATAGATAGATTTAACTTGCTTTAAAATGCAGCCCTTACTTCCAATATACAGTGCAGTATAATCATTTATACATACACTAGCTGTGTAAGCCCATGCTGTAAAAAGCCTGGGCTCCTAGAAACCATGGATTCTGGCACTTCAATCAACCAATCGTTTTGGTTGTGTATTAGCAGCTCCTTGTCGGTTTCATTTTGCCAACGTGCTCGCCTCTGTTGTCTATCAGTGGCTAAGCGAGCTTTTCTCTCCTCAGAGGTTTCGTTTTGCTGATGTGCTCACCTTGCTTGTGTATTAGCAGCGGCGGTTTCACTTTGGCGACACAGTCGTTTTCTTTGAGCTTCAAACTGTAACCTTGCACTTCCAGGCCACCTCGCACTTCCGTTCCGGACAGACAGACACACACACTTCCACACGTAGTCGTTTATATATAAGATATTCTGGCCGAAGAGAAGCCATTGGAGCAGTACAATCATTGTCCAGCTCTTTAGTGGGGAATGCTGATGATGGTACGTATGGTTTGGCGAAGTGCAGATGGCATTCTTCTTGTAGACAGCTTCTGGCTTCTAGAAAGTCCCTCACCATTATAAATACTCACACATTTTACATAGGTTGGTATGGGTAACTACCATCTGAGCTTATGTTATGCATGGACTGTGCTCTCCTCAGACCCAAATAACATCTTTCTTCCCTATCTGTGCACAGTCACTGCAGGCCTCTGCCTGAAAGTGATGGGTCAAGCCTGAGGTGATGATTCAGGCCTGCTTTAATCAATCAAAACCCCTGAATGAAAGAACTGTCCATACATCAGCTACATGTATGCTAACACAATTAGGCTCTCAAATCACTTTTTTCAATTCTGATTACAGACACCCACCCCCAATGGATGTGACAAGGAAGAGTTTTGAATCTTGAATCACAGTGGATTTAAATTGGCTTTGAGACTCTGTTTTCTCATGGATCAAATGTTCTTCAGTTTGAATTCTGTCCCTCAATGTGTGCATTGGTGTTAATCCCCCATTCACAAAACAGTGCAGGTTTGATGAGTTGGAAATTTTAAACTGGCTCTGTTTGAGTGAGTGGGCCCTGCAATAGATTGGTACTCTATCTGGAGCTGGTTTGTACCTTCTGGAAGGTCTAACGTGGTGAGTGAGTATTGTGACCTGACCAACACAATGAAAACAAAAAAGAAAAACGCTATGAAAGGTAACTGAAAAACACAAGTCAGGAGATGGAGACAAAAAATATTCAAGTCACAGAATACCCCTTGGAGTCCAGGTAAATCAACAATTAAGAAATGGAAAGAGTATGGCACAGCTGAAAATCTGCCTAGAGCAGGCTGTACACAAAAACTGACTGATCATGCAAGAAGAAGACTAAGAAGACTAAGAAGACTAGAGACTTATTATAACTCTGAAGGAGTTGCAAGCTACAGATTAGAGAAACTATGCAGGCAATAACTGCTGCCCAGGTGCACATGGCATCTCGACTACAGTTTACAAGCAGGCACATAGGAGACTGAAATCAGCTGGAAGAAGGTTTTATGGTTTGATGAGACCAAAATCGTGATTTTTGGCAATCAGACTAAATGGTATATTTGGCATAAATCTAACAGTGCATAATATCAAAAATACACCATTCCCACCATGAAGCATGGTGATAGCAGCACCATGTTATGTGAATGCTTCTGTGCAGCAGGCCCTAAAGGCTTGAAAGGAGAAAGACTAAAAAGAATACACCAAAATCCAGGGAAATCGTGGAGGAAAACCCGATGCAGTCTACAAGAAACCTGCACCTTGGGAGAAGAATTGTCTATCAGCAATACAACAACCCCAACACTGAAAAAAGTATAACCTCCATTCAACTTAAAATAATGAAGGTAATAATTCACACTGGGCGGCACAGTGGTGCAGTGGGTAGCGCTGCTGCCTTGCAGTTGGGAGACCTGGGGACCTGGGTTCGCTTCCTGGGTCCTCCCTGCGTGGAGTTTGCATGTTCTCCCCGTGTCTGAGTGGTTTCCTCCGGGCGCCCCGGTTTCCTCCCACAGTCCAAAGACATGCAGATTAGGTGGATTGGCGATTCTAAATTGGCCCTAGTGTGTGCTTGGTGTGTGGGTGTGTTTGTGTGTGTCCTGCGGTGGGTTAGCACCCTGCCCAGGATTGGTTCCTGCCCTGTGTTGGCTGGGATTGGCTCCAGCAGACCCCCGTGATGCTGTGTTTGGATTCAGCGGGTTGGAAAATGGATGGATGGATGATTCACACTTAATATTTTCAATCTGAACCAATATAATTCTTTTTATCTTATTGAACCCACAATTTTTAAGTTGAGGAAAATCATTTGAGTGATTGGGTGTAATTTACTTATTTTATACTGAAGTAAATCAATTTTTTAAGTTGTTACAATTTAAAATGTTTTATTGGTCGTAACCTGTTTTTATGCTATTAGAAATATTATGAACATGACACATTCCAATGCTGTACTTTTTACATTCATTTAAAAATTTAGTGCAAATACACAAGCATTTTGCAGTGTAAAGCTTAAATATACAACAAAAAGTTATTAAATGTTTCTACAGCTTTTTTGAAAGTATGTTTTATTACGAGTTCTTATACTTAAAATGAACAGCTGAGAAACAGGGTTACTTACCAGAAATCCTCCATTATAAAAGTCTGCTGCTGAAAATGACCAGACAGGTATAGCCACGTCCACTCCACTCAGGAAAGTCTTCTTCTTTTTTGGCAGTTGGAAAGCCAGCATGCTGGAAAGTTCTACCGGAAGAATATACAAATGGCCCCTCCTACACAGCACACGAACAACTTAAAATATTACGTTAACTGAAACAGGATTTTTATTTTTATTCTCTCCACCATAACTTATTTTGAAACAAACATTTTTTTTTACTTTGATTGAGATCTGAAACCAAATATTTCAAGCTACAACACTAAATGACTAATATTAAGTTGCTTGAAAGAGAACATTTACGTTGAATGAAGAACATCAATGTTATACTTTTTTCAGTGAAACATAAAGCCAAGGCTACACAAGAATAGCTTAATAACAGCAACATTAATGTTCTGTAGTGCCCTAGTCAGAGTCCAAATCTCAGTTGAATTGAGAATCCGTGGCTGGACATGAAAAAGGATGTTCACTCATGATCCCCATACAACCTGAAACAGCCTGAGCATCTTTACAAAGAGGAATGGGGAAACATTACAGTTTCAAGATGTGCAAAGCTTATCGAGACCTGTGTGCACAAAATCAAGGCTGTCATGACTGCCAAAGGTGCACTTACTAAATATTGACTTGAAGGGAAAGAATACATATGTATTCAATTTTTTGGTGTTTTATATTTGTAATTAAGTTAGACCACTTTGCAGAAATTTGTTTTTATTCAAAATAAATCCACAGTGGTTCAATTTTATATAACAATAAAATATCAAAACTAGTTGAATACTTCTTATAGGTACTGTACTTTGACTCCCTGTGTGCCCCTGAGGAAGTCACTTTAAACTGCCTGAGTGGCAAGCGTATAATAGATTCCAAAAGTGGAAAAACATTGGGATGGCATTCACTACAGAAAGGTGCCATGTAAACCTACGTATTCATTGTTAAAATGTACTTCATTCATCTGTCTTTGTACCCATTTGTACAATTTGTGGTCTTAGGGGTAGAGTCAATATCTGTGGCAGTAGGTAAGAAGCAGGAACCAACTCTTCATGAGGCACAAGTCCATTACAGGGCCACTCACACACTTCCATATTTTATAGTTGCCAACAGACCTAAAATTGCATATCGTTAGGATGAAAACAAAAGCACCTGGAGACAAACCTACCCACGCATAGGGAGAATTTGTAAATGCCCCAAAGACAATAACAGGATTTAGGATATTAACTCGTTATCCCCGCGCTCAGAGACAACAGTGCCAGCCACAGACCAAATCTACTTCAGATAAAGACAGCTGCAGAGTTTAGAAATGAGTACGGTTGACAATGAACACAGTTCCCATAGCAGCCAAAAACAAAACCAGTAGCAGAAGCAGATATTCTGTTGATTTAAAAAATAATTAAGCACATGGAGGATTCCAGTTCTCTAAAGGTTCCAGCCTTGAATAAGAATCAATAACCAATCCACATGTTGAACATGAAGTTCATCTCCACGAGTGAGTGATATCTCTAAATAAAATGTGTGTGAACTGAAGGGTGCTATGCTATAGCCTGGTGGCACAGTGGTTAGTGCTGCTACTCTACACTTTAAAGGACTTCACTTCAGCTTCCAACCTCTAGAGTCTGCATATTATCCATGTTTGCTTTTTTAAATTTCTTTTTTAATTATTTTTCAATTCATGCCAAAGACCTATTGATTTGTTTACTCGTGACTTCAAATTGGCTTGTTTTATGTATACTTGTTATATTTAATTTGCTTCTTACCTTTTTATGTGATGCAGTGGGCATCGGTTCTAGCTATCTACAAACCTTTAACTGTAATAGATAGATTTAGAAAATGGATAGATTTTTTATCTAATGCCCATAGCATTTTATAGGGCATGACCCTTGCCTGTACACTAATTAGTGTTTTCTTTTCAATGTGCTAATGTTCACTCAGATGCTTGTACTAGAACAGATGGTAGAATGTTCTCAAATACTTCACAAAAGAGCAAAAGTAAAAATTAAAGATATAAACTTACAAATCTATTTCAAATTGCAGTAAAAGAACAGCATGAACTGGGCCCGTAGTGTTGAGGCAAATCCATCACTTTTCATGCAGGCAGTGGATCCAGATTATCTGGATAGAATTTATCTGTCTGACAGAGTTGGGCTTAGCAACTAAGAAAATGGACTTTGAATGCCCAAGGTTAGACTTTCAAAAGCTATGTCCTGCGTAACAAGTGAGATGTGTTCTTTGCCTGCTTTGTAACCATATGAATGAATAAGTTGTGTCTGTGAAGTTACAGAAAATGGAAATGTGTTGACTGTGAAAGGTGGTATAAAAAGAACATTGCTTGATTAGTTTATGCCTTATGTTCTGATATGCTGCAGACCAGACAGCTGGCCAAGCTAGATTTTTGGTTTTCTGTTAGAGTGTTGCCACACTTCACAAGTTTGAGGGAGAGACTAACACTTAATGACTGCAATTGCTGGATCATGTTGCCTTGAAAATGTTAAGGCACAACTAAGGGCCGGTTTATGCATCCTCTAAGCACATTCTCAGAAATTAACGTGACACGTGTGCGAGTTGCAATACCAGCAAAAAGTCGAGGGGCGCAATTTGATCGAGTCAAAACATGATGTCAGTCTCTGTTTATTATCTACATGTGACAGAAAGCCACTTTGCATATCCTACGGGATCGATGTGCGCGCTTCGATTGAATGGTTCAATGTGGTGAAGCAAAATTCCGATATACAAATACATTTGTGGTGCTTTAATATTCAAGCATCGCATATTCTCCAACATAATGACACGATACATTTAAAAAGTCTCACATACCATCTTCTGTGCCGTCTTTTTTTGCTCCTTCACAACAGCATCAGAATGTATGGCAGCGTATTTGAGCCACAGGGAAAAAAAATAAAGGGCACAGTGAAAAGGTCTATTTTGTAATTAAAGTGGAAATTTCAGCTTTAATCTCGAAATGTCCATTTTAACCTCGTAGTTTATTTTATCATTAAAGCAGACTGTCATAAACGTCATCTTAAAACCAACCCAGCTTTTTATTTCTATGTGCTTCTGGGGCTTCCTCCTGCACTGACAACAGCAGCAAACGCCTCACAGAACATACTAAATTTATGATATTCCAGTTCTCTGCACATTTTGAATTCTTAGATTTATACTTGATATCACTTTCATAATGAAATGCATTAAAGTATGTATGTTACATTTTACAGATAAGTCGTTAACTTCGTTTAAGTAATGAATACTGTCATGTTGTGGTGGCACAGTGGCAGAGCGGTAGCGTTGCTGCCTTGCGGGGAGTTACATCCCTAGTATTCCCTGCCTGGAGTTTGCATGGTTTCCTGGTGGGTTTCCACAGTGTGCTTCAGTTTCCTTCCAAACACATGCAGGTTTGGGTATTTGGTGACTCTAAAATAACGCTAGTGTATGTGAGTGCTTGTGTTCACCTTGTGATGAGCTGATGCCCCATCCAGGGATTGTTTCTGTCTCGTGCCTGATGCTTGCTGGAATGGGCGCATCCCTGGATTAATGGATATAATCATTAAACATCCTTTTCAGAGATATTGTGGCAAGGTGTCCTCGGAATTTAATGGAAGTTTTGGGCAATTCACAACACAGCGAAGCCAAACGTTTTCTCACTGTGATGATATCTCATGCTGCCACCTGGTGGAATCTTCCAGATTCATGTAAAGTAAGATACTTGAGTATTGTCCACTGGAGCATGCGTCGCAGTGCATGAAGTATAAACCCAGCCGAATAATCCAAGGGGATGACAAATTATACAACTCCCTCATGACTTTATCAGCACAATTCTACATTTCTCTGGCCCTGAGAAGATGCCACTGTTCCACATTCCTTGCTGGCAGCCAGAACTGTCCTACAGACATGTCAAATTAAAATGCATCATTCAACAAAATGCAATGCACATTTGTATTAATAGGACATCAGACACAATCTAATAACTTCATCATACCTGACAGCACATACTACAAAATTTACACAACAATCTGATAAATAACACAGTTATTGTTTGGCTACCTTTGCAGCAAAGTGTAATCTGTCATTTGTAATTTTGTTTTGTTTTAGTTATGATCTTCCCCCAAATCAATTGCTCTTGTAAATAGTTAGTAGCATACCGATCGTATGGTATAGTATGGGCGCTAATAAATGTTACACCTCACAACCTGCATGTACCGTGTTTCTTTACTTAGCCGCGAGAAGCATGGTGGATGCTGTAAGGGGTAGGTGGTGTTTTCAGCTCTCCCGAAACTTTTCCTAATTTTTTTTATTTTTTATTTTATTTTATTTGCCATATATATTATTTGGAAATGTTTGAATGTACATTAAGTCAAGTGTATTTTTCCCAAGCTCTTACATGTAGTTTTTGGAAGCTTTCTTTTGGAAATAAGAAAAAGTTAATGGTTATTTGAACAGCATTTTACTGTAATTCAGAGACAATATGTACAATATGACCAGGTATATATTTTGGGTTTTAAGTTTTATTTCAAGAAAACCAGATTCCAGTTGACTACATCTTCACAAAAATCACTAAAGCCGAATGAATGGTGCAGCGCTGGAGTTTGCTGACATGCAATGTACAAGACTGTAGCTGCTGATGCTCCCACACTTTAACTTAAACATCTGGGGCCTCATGTATAAATGGTGCGTACACACAAAAATGTTGCATACACCCATTTCCATGCTCACATCGCGATGTATAAAAACTAAACTTGGCATAAAGCCACGCACATTTTCAATCCCTTGCATACGCAAGTTCTGCACTCGGTTTTGCAAACTGGTGGCACCTAGCGTCAAAACAGTGCTACTGTTCCTGTGTGGATTCCCTTTATTTTTTAGATTCACATCCCTGATGTGGCTTTATCAAATACACTGAAATTAACCGCTTATCGTTTATTAGTTTAAGGTATCTGATTGTAATCAACCCATAACCATATAATGGTGCACAGAATGGCCAAACTATTCCAAATACTATAGCTGCTTTAGCATTGTTACTGTCAGTGCACCACTGAGTGTTTAACCCACTGTATATGAGTGTGGAGTCACAGCTGTACAGCAACTGATCGGATTATTGGTATACAGCATCTAGCACACGCTGTCTCAGCCATGCGCACAGTCTATTTGAACTTCGCCCACACAGTACGGCAAATGCTTTAGAGCCTTTCCTGTAGGGACCTTGTGCTTCAGAAACAGTTTCATCCCTAGAGCTCTAAAGGCAATCAATCAGTCCATCAATTGTTCCTGGTAGAACTGTTTGTATTTATAAGTACAATCACTTCACTATAAACTTGCACTACAGTTATAATATTGCACAATCTGAGCCACTTTATAAAGCATGTATTTACATATGAACACAACTGGCTTCTAAGTCGATTCAGATTTCCAAGCGCTATCTTCTTGGAGCTCTTGATGTAATTTTTAAGATGAAATCAGGTAAAGTATGTTTATTACATTATAGAGATAAATTTAAAACTTCACTTAAATAATGTATATTGTTAATAATTAAACATGTGAGGACACAGTGGACAGTGGTAGCAATGAGCTGGCTTAGGGATTAGGTTCAGGGATTGTTCCTGCCTCACGCTGTAAGCTTGCTGGAACGGTTTGTGACCCTAGATAGAAAGATGGATGGAATAATTAAACATGTACTACAATAAAGTGACCACCCGTCCCCGTTTTCTGGGGATAGTCCCCTTTTTCGGACAACTGTCCCCACTCAGAAACATGTCTCCCGTTTTGTCCCCAGTTTAATATTTCGTCCCCGGTTTCAGCTGGTTCACTTTTTTGAATATATCTCATCACCACAATAATTTCAACTCGGCGCACGTGCGCGGCATTTTGACGGAGCTTATGCTTTACCGCATCCTGCAACTTTGGCGAGAAATCACGTGGTAAGCTTTCGCCTTGTACTCTGTAGTGTTTAGAGTCCCTACTTGTGATCTGTAGATTCTAAGAGAGGCACGCCGTGCTCTGCCTCTGCCTGTGACTGTGTCTACACGTGGCTTGCTTCTGGATGCGAGAGCAGCGTGGTGGCTCTTTTCTTCCACCTGTTGTTTCTGCATTTTGGGGCGGTGATCCCTGTGATTCAACATGAGTGCTAAAAGGAAGTGTCAGTTCAATGATGGGCTTCAGCATGAATTTTCGTATTTGCATCTGACCCCGGATGCTTCTGTTGTGATCTGCAGCGTGTGCGACTCAAAGTTTTCCATCGGTAGTGGTGGGAGATCTTCAATCATGGAATACAAGGTGAGAGAAAAGCACAAATTAGCTTTGCGAAGTCGAGCATCTTCAAAAGCAGTGACTCAATTTTTTCGAAGAGTAGAACTGTCAGATGCAGAGTACCAGCTGGCAATTCATGAAGGTACGTTCGCGTTCCACATGGTGAACCATAATCACAGTTTCTGTTCCACAGACTGTACAAGTAGTTTGCAAAAAAAAATTAGTGACAAAAGATTTGCCTGTGCCAGAACAAAATGTGAGGCTATAATTACAAACGTGTTTTCTCCATGGGCACGAGAAGAACTTTTGGCCGAAGTTAAGGATGTGAACTAAGCATTTGTGTTGATGTTTCGAACCATAAAAACACTAAACTTTTGCCAATCATGATCAGATACTTTAAATACGACTCACCTGAAATTTTGAAAAACAAGTTACTAGACTTTGTCGAGTTGCCAGGGGAAACTGCAGAAAGTATTTCAGAAAGTGTGATGGGAGTGCTTAAAAAATACGAACTGCAAAACAAAGTTGTTGCCCTTTCTGCGGACAATACAAAGAACAAATTTTGGCGGACTTTTGAGAAGAGGCAAAGAAAATGTATTCACAAAAATGAAGTCTCACTTGCAGAGAGACTTGCATTGCCCATATCATTCACAATTGTGCACAATCTGCCTTAGACACATTGCCCATAGACGTTGAAGGTCTGGTCCAGAAAACTTTTAGGTATTTCCACATTTACACCGTACGTGTGGAAAAACTGAAGGAGTTTTGTGATTTTGTTAACGAAGACTATCACAAAATTTTGGGATATTCAAACGTGTGTTGGTTGTCTTTAATGCCAGCATTGCAGAGGATACTGCAGATTTTTCAATCATTAAAATCATTCTTTCTATCAGAGAACCAATGTCCACGATTCTTCGAGGATTTGTTCGAGAACCCATTAGCAGAAATGTGGCTCTTGTTTGCGCACTGCCAAATAAGCCTGTTTCATGACACCATACTTCATGTAGAAGGCAACCACAAAAGCACAATTGAGGCTCTATTTTGAAAGATTTGACCCAAAAGCTGACAGCCAGGAAAGAAGAGAAATTTATTCCTATGCTGGTTTGAGGTCCCCTTCGTAAACTTGAAGATGATGGCCGTATTTTAGAACATCAGATACGTTCTTTGGCATAGCAATTGACTACATTAATGCATGGGACAAACACTTGGATAACCTTCACAAGTTAAATTGCCTACTGCTAAGAACAATTCCTGGAAGAAATGACTTTGAAAGGGCAGTGGAAACACTGCAAACCAAATGCCCTATTCTCAACGTAAATACTAACTTAATGTTTGATGAATTTACATACGTAAAAGACTACCTGGCCACGAAGTTCAGTGACTGGACAAACCAAGACATAACAACGTTGCAGAAGTGGAAAGAAATATTCCAACACTTGAAAGAACAAGTTTTGCCACATAGCAACATAGAAAACGTAATTCAACTTGCATTTTGTTTGCCAGCCAGCAATGCGACAGTGGAAAGAACTTTCAGTCACATGAACTTTTTCTGGACGGCAGAGAAATCGCAAATGAAAGTGCATACAATGCGGTCCTTGCTGACAGTTAAAGTAAACTTCTCAATGTCTTGCGAAGAATTCTTACAGAAGCTCTGTCAGCCGGAAAACAAGGGGATACTGAAAAAGATTAATTCCTCTGAAAAATACATTGCGGAAGGACAGTCCAATCAGAACACACAATAAAAGGATGAGCATGTACTGCGTGGGAAGGTAAGACGTGGATTTCTATCCACTTTAATAAACAATGCTATGGTTTAATTAACATTAAAATTAAAGGATGCTTACGTGTTACAAATTATTATTTTATAGTTTTAGACGCATCACGGTGTCAATTTCGACATTTTTGAAGATGCCAGAAAAAAAAACATGTAAATTATCAGTAAACGGAATTGTAAGTTTAATGTCCATACAAAAATTTTGTTTCTTGAACTGATGCAGACTATACAGAATGTATTTATGATTTACAAAATTGTCCACATTTCCAGTCCTTGCACGATCTTGCGTTAAGGTTTGCTTGTTCATGTACGCTAGCATGTCGTAATGAAACTTCATTTTCACAACCAGGCATGAATTCTTCTTGAGACGTATGTAGTCTACGCTCCACTAGCCAACCCCTCCCTCCCTCCCACATGTCCCTGGATTGGCCCAAAAAATTCTGGTCACCTTAACTACAAAGATATTTTAATGTTCCATAAATGTTTTGAAGAATCAGCGTTCTAAGCTTCCAGATGGCTTGGCATCTATTACAGAGCTCATCGTGTGGTGATTGGTTACTTGGAGAAAGAAAAGGAAGGACAGGAATTGGAGGTTAGTACGTTTGAGAGAGACAGTACTGCTGCAATAAATTATTTCATCAAAGGTTGCGCACGATGCAACAAGCATCTTGAGGGAGGTAGGAACAATCTCTGGACAGGGCGCCAGCTCATCTCTACCACCGCACCACTGTGTCCCCATGTTTAATACATGCTTTATCTCCTATCATTATGAAAATGATATCAAGTATAAATCTTAATATTTAAATTGTCCAGAGAGCTGTAATATCAGGAATGTAATGTATTTTGTGTCCTGTCGGAGGAAAAGAAAGGCCGTTGTGGAACGAGCCCCGGACACAAACAGGCAGACATGTTATTTTTGCACCACCACATGTTTATTTACAATATTTACAGTAACATGGTGCACAACCCAGTGCCTCAGCACCTATTACCCCTTCAGTCCTGGCCACACAACACAATGCCTTCACAGTCTCTGGTCCGCCTCCACTCCTCTCCACTGAGCTTCGTCCACTTCCACCCATCTCTTGCCATTGAATGGAGGGAGGCAGCCCCTTTTATACACCCCCGGATGGGTTCCAGGTGCTTTCCGACACTCTTCCGTTGACACTCCTCTGTGTGGCGGAAGTGCCGGCTGCACAACCGGAAGGACTCTGGGTGTCCCTGCTCCTCTTCCCCCCAGTACTTCTGGGTGTGGCAGAAGTGCGGAGGTCCAGGGCTCCCAAGGCATTGGGGCGCCCCCTGGCAGTGGCCACGGGCCCCTACAGAGTTGAGCTTCCCAGCTCTGTACCTGTGGCCCCCAAAGCAACAAGGGCGGTCACCCCCCTCGTGTTCTGGAAGAAGTACAAGCCCTCCTCCGGTCTTCCTGGGAATCCCGGCCGAGCATGAACCCCAGCCGGGTGCCACACCGTTTAAGAAGAACATAGTGATTCACACACATCCTCTTTAATAAAATCCCTGTGTGCGTCCAGGTGTCCGTGTGTGTGTGTCTTCTGGTGAAGTGCGAATGCGCGGGGCAGGGTGCAATGAGCGATGTTACTGTCAGAGAAAATTACAGGCGTTTTACAGAAATACAAACCAGTATTACTGTGAGAGGAAATTAAAGGTACACAATACAATGACGCATATTATAGCCACATACAAGCCAGTATTACTGTCAGAGAAAATTAAACACATATTACCGATGCGCACGCCCGTATTACCGCCAGAGAAAATTAAAGGTATATTACGGACGTACAAGCCAGCGGACGTACAAGACAGTATTGCTGTCAAAGAAAATTAAAGACACAAAATACATGGTGGCAGCCCACGAAGAACGGTCAGTTCAGCAAGTAAACAGCAACAAAAGAAAGGCTGAAAAACAAAGTAAAATACGACCAACAAACAGAATGAGGTCAAGGTCACTTGCCATTTAATATAGACTGTTCCTACTAATGTTTATGCACTACTGTTCTAGCACCCGTTATTGTAACGGGCTTAATGGCTAGTAGAGTACATAAAAAAACACACAGAATACAAAGCATGTAACGTGCTACTTTATGATGGAATCTGAGAAACTAGTAAATTAAACGATTTTAAGATGAAGTTTATGATGTTCTACTATAATGACAAAATAAACTACGTGATTAAAGATGGAAATTTCGAGATTAGAGTTGACATTTGGACATTTTTTTCATCTGTGTCCCTATTTTGCTTTTCTTTTCTCTGTACCCTAATAAGCTTCCATATGACACAGATGGTGGCCTACAACTCGCCTTTTCCCTGCGACTTTGATATCTGACCACTTCTTATTTATTTTGGCACTTTGTGACTTTCTGAACTTGAACTTTCTGCTTAAACCAACAAATAATATGTTTTTCCTTGCCTCTACTTGGTATTCACTGAAATTCTTCTTTTTCCCCGTGCTTTTGCCATTGTCTTTTCACAGAACGCAAAACATAAAGAGCTATTTATATTGATTTGCATATTCAAAGAGGCGTAATTCTGAGAGGAGTCAGGGTTGGGCGGCAGACATGTGCGTTACTTTTCATGCTGATTGGGATTTATGTAGCAGAAGAAAGTAGAAGTTGGCATACAAGTTGCATCTGGATTTTTTTGTCCATACGCACATTTCCACTTTTGTCTATATGCCATGTTTTAGTGTGAATTCTATGCACAGCGTTATGCATGAGGCCCCTGGTGTTATTGCTAAGGTGTACCTGGCTGATTTTGTAGTTCTACAAATAATAATTTCTCAAACACCAAACTTTCAAGGGAGCCCAAAAATCCTTATCACCACAGAGGGATTCAGCTTCCAAGACTTAAACAGTTTAGTTTTCTTGAGGACTCTGATAACCTTAATTTCCATTCGGGGGTCCATAGGAGACTGGTGTGAAATTGCAAGGTCTACAAATCAATGTGGAGCATCATTTTCTTCCTACTGTCTGTAATGCTATGATAAAGATGAGACATTGAATAGACATTTTTGCTGGCTTCAAATTTCCATGAGCTTCTCTTCTGGTTGTGTGCCCCAGAACATCCATTTTCCTTTGTTTCTTGAGGGCATCATTGCTCTTCTCTGTTTCACACAACTTGATTGGGCTCTACTGTGTTTATAGTCATTGTCCATACTTCTGGCTGAGTGGTCATTGGTTGTCACCTCTCGCACACACAGGAGGCCGTTCTGATGACTTGAATAAGTAGTTGCAGAATGATATGACTGAATCACTGTGGATGCCATACTGCACAAATTACAGTTAGGATCAAGCACTGTGACTCTTAATGACTTGCAAAAATAAATTAAATGAAGGCTGCAATTGAAACATCACTGGCAAAGTTTGTCTAATGTAATCAGGTTTTACTTAAAGTATAGAAAAGAGTGACATTAAGCTAACAGCATGAGGGATTTGACACTTTCATTGGATCTGCTTTTCTGGGTCCAGTTGAGTTTATTCATGTTCAGAATTTTCTTTTTACTGTTGTGGTGAGCTTATTCCAGCAGTCTTAGGCATAAGGTAAGAGTATACCTGGAATGGGTCATGGTTCCTTTACAGGTCATGCTTGTGCATGCACATGTTTGGAATATTGGATAAAAAAACACAATGCCTAGAGCAGGGGTTGTCAAGCATGGCACACGGAACGATTTTCATTGGCACTTTGATTGAATCAACATATAGTAAAAAAATATGTATTTTAATTACAGCGCACACATTCGTGCCCTCATCTACGTTTTGCGTTTACGACTCATAGGTAAATGAAAACGATGTGTTCAGTGCAGGCTGTGGTATGTTAAAATTATTAAGTAATATACTGCCCTACAATTACTCAAAAAAGACAAAAACTTTATGTTCACTCTTTTCAAGACTCATGGACGAATGAATATTGGTTTGTACAAGAAAAGGATCGTGCTGTGTGTGCATTATGCTGTGAAAGTGTCGCGTGTTGTACATCAAGTGTACAAAGACATTATCAAATTAAACATCAGTCCATGTTTAAAAACTCTCATGAGAAAAGTGAAGCTATAGAAAGGGCTGTTTCTGGCTTTAAGAAATAAACTACTTATTTTAGTCAAATATATGGAACCAAAAATAAAGCCACTGAATGTAGTTATAAAATAATTTGAGGAAACATTCTTTTCACATATGATCCTATGTATTTTAAAATATTGAATGGGCAATAATATAAGATCCATTATAACTGGACCAATTTTGATACTATATATAACAAAATTGGTAGAATTATGTCGGCGCGCGGAATAACATTGTAACATAGGTTCGGCACGACACTGCTGAAAGGTTGCCGACCTCCTGGCCTAGCGAAAACAAGGGGTATCTTTTATAAAACGTTGGGTGTATTCAAGCGTGAAAATATACTCACGGCAAAAATACAGGTAGATATGTATGCCCAAAAATAAATCAGATTTGTATATCTATCTCTACACAATTTATCTTTTATAAATCACAATCACCTTGTAAATGTGTGTATGAGGACACTCCTCAAAATGCCACTATGAAACATACATAGAGCATGCTAATTAACCATATACATATTCAGTCACAAGGCTGTAGAACTTCATTGGCTGGTCTTCCCATATGATGCACCTGTTTATCTGATTGCATTCCACAACTAAGAGCACAAAATTATGCGTGGCATTATAGCGCCACATGTAATGACGTGATTTCTGCGGCCATATCATCATGGCGCCGCAGATGGCAGCCTCGGTGCCTCGTTCCTTGGTGCTTTCTCTGTTTTTGTTTGTTTGTTCAGTGATAAGCTGTCCCCCTCTGATCACATACAGCAGAGAGGAACTCTTACACATCGGTCAATTCGCTGGTGAAATTTTTTCACCGTCTTTCAAACTCAAACAGAATACTTTACAGAACTTTTAGTCGGAGGAGCAGCCGCCCTTTACGGAATTAGAAGGAGACGCCGACGAGGGAAGTGTGCCGGAGCGCTTGTTAAACTGCGCCACCGGGGATTTCGAACTGCGCTCCCTTCAATACACCTGGCGAACGTCCGCTCTTTGGCCAACAAGATGGACGAACTGCTTCTGTTAAACAGAATAAACACGGACTTTTTCCAGATCTGCCGTCCTGTGCTTCACTGAAACCTGGCTTGGTGAGCACATCCCCGATAGTGCATTATACCTGCCGAGCTTCCAACTTCTCCGTGCGGACCGCGTCATGGAGCTCTCGGGGAAAACGAAAGGAGGTGGAATCTGTTTCTACATAAACGAAGGTTGGTGTACAGATGTCACAGTACTAATCAAAACATGCAGCCCTCACTTAGAGTCTTTTTTCATTGACTGTAAACCGTTCTATTCACCGCGGGAGTTTTCCTCGTTTATACTGGTTGGTGTTTACATCCCACCTCAGGACTGTGTTAGTGAAGCATTACAACACCTGGCTGACCAGATAACTAACATGGAGCACAAACACCCGGACTCCCTGCTCATTGTTCTTGGTGATTTTAACAGAGCAAACCTCAGGCAAGAACTGCCAAAATTCAGTCAGCATATTAAGTGTCCTACCAGGGACAAAAACATACTGGACCACTGCTACACTACATTAAAGGATGCTTATCGCTCTATCCCTCGTGCTGCCCTGGGACTCTCTGACCATTGTTTGGTTCATCTTCTCCCGACTTACAGGCAGAACTTAAGATCTGCAAAGCCTGTGGTGAAAACGGTGAAGAGATGGACCAATGAGGCAAAGCTGGAACTACAAGCCTGCTTTGACTGTACTGATTGGAGTGTTTTTGAGTCTGCAGCGACAGACCTGGATGAGCTTACTGACACTGTGACATCCTACGTCAGTTTTTGTGAGGATATGTGTGTGCCCATGAAAACTTTTCGCACATACAACAACAACAAACCCTGGTTTACTACAAAACTCAGGCAGCTTCGTAAGGCTAAGGAGAAGGCCTACAGAAGTGGGGACAGAATCCTGTATAATCAAGCCAGAAACACACTGACAAAGGAGATCAGCAAAGCAAGCAAAGAGGTGCTACACTGAAAAGCTGGAAAATAGGTTTACAGCCAACGACCCTGCATCAGTGTGGAGAGGTTTGAAAGACATCACCAACTACAGGAAACCATCCCCCCATACTGAAGAGAACCATCAACTGGCCAACGAGCTGAATTTGTTCTACTGCAGGTTTGATAATCCCTCTTTCACACCTCTCACCCACGCCAATCAAAATACACTCCCAGCACTCACTACCAAGCCCCTGCCCCTCCCCACTGACACCATACCTGCACTCAGGATCTGTGAAGGGGACGTGAGTCAGCTCTTCAGGAGACAGAAGATCAGGAAGGCACCAGGTCCAGATGGTGTGTCACCCTCCTGTCTTAAAGTCTGTGCTGATCAGCTGGCCCCCATATTTACACAGATCTTCAACAGATCCCTGGAGCTATGTGAAGTTCCCTCCTGCCTTAAGCGTTCCACAATTATCCCGGTTCCAAAGAAAACCTCCATTGCAGGGTTAAATGACTACAGGCCAGTCGCCCTGACGTCTGTGGTCATGAAATCCTTTGAAAGACTGGTGTTGACCTACCTGAAGGACATTACAGACCCCCTGCTTGACCCCCTACAGTTTGCTTACCGAGCAAACAGGTCAGTGGATGATGCAATCAACATGGGACTGCACTACATCCTGCAACATCTCGATTCTCCAGGGACATATGCTAGGATCCTGTTTATGGACTTCAGCTCGGCGTTCAATACTATCATTCCAGAAGTCCTCCACACCAAACTCACTTGGCTCACTGTACCAGCTCCCATCTCCCAGTGGATCAAAAACTTCCTGACAGATAGGAAGCAGCAAGTGAGACTGGGAAAAATCACATCCAGCACACGAACAGTCAGCACAGGCGCCCCCCAGGGATGTGTCCTCTCTCCTCTGCTCTTCTCCCTCTACACAAATGACTGCACCTCAAGAGACCCGTCTGTTAAAATCCTGAAGTTCGCAGATGATATGACAGTCATTGGCCTCATCAAGGACAGTGACGAGTCTGTATACAGACGAGAGGTCGAACAGCTGGCCCTCTGGTGTGGTCAAAACAACCTGGAGCTGAACAAGCTTAAAACTGTGGAGATAACAGTGGACTTCAGGAGGAGCCCCCCAGTGCTGCCCCCTCTCACACTACTCAACAGCATTGTGTCTGCTGTGGAAAACTTTAGGTTTCTGGGATCCACAATTTCCCAGGACCTAAAGTGGGAACTAAACATAAACACAATTGTTAAAAAGGCCCAGCAGAGGTTGTACTTCCTGCGCCAGCTCAGGAAGTTCAACCTGCCTCAGGAGCTGCTCATCCAATTTTACTCTGCAGTAATCCAGTCTGTTCTCTGTTCATCTATCACAGTCTGGTTTGGCTCAGCCACAAAACAGGACAGGAACAGACTTCAACGGACAGTCAAGATTGCAAAAAAAATCATTGGTGTTGATCTGCCCTCCATTCGAGACTTATACAGATCTCGAGTCAGGAAACGGGCAGAAAACATCATTGCAGACCCATCACACCCTGGTTACAACCTTTTTCAACTTCTTCCCTCTGGTAGGCGCTACAGAGCACTGTACGCCAAAACTACCAGACATGTGAACAGTTTCTTTCCTCAGGCCATCACTCTCATGAACACTTAAGTCAATCTCACAGCATCAGGGACAATACTAGGTAAAACCGGAGTCCAATTCCTTGTATGTGTACATATACTTGGCCAATAAAGCTGATTCTGATTCTGATTCTGATATGAAGTGCTGCAGGTTCAGCAAGTTACTTTACTAATAAGACAGCCACATACAGTACCATCATGTCTGTCAAAGCTACGTTGCCTCAAAATAAATGAATCACAGGATGACCCAAGCAACTGAGCCTCGTCTTTTGTCAGTCTCACCTTGGCAGCACAGATGGCTTGTGCATTGAGGAAATGTCATTGCTCATGGTTAGCAAAAACAGCTTCGTTCTCACTAGATGCCCTTATTGCAATGAGTATAGTAAATTGATCCGATTATGTTTGCAAACACTGCTGCAAATTGCCTTTTCATGTTGGCACAAACATTATGTTATTATAGTATTTGCACCCACACCATACAAAAACTGTATGTATTCTTGTCCTGTTGGTCAGTTAACTGAGAATTAACAACAGGTAACCAATATAAACTGACAAAAAAAAAAAACAAACATTTTCAACAATATTTATTTCTATAGCACATTTTTATACTAAGGATGTAGCTCAAGGTGCTTTACAACATTTCAATGCAGAGAAAAAATAAAAACTTTAGATAATACTAATGCATAAGTAGTTTACAAAAATAAATAATGCACAGTTACATTGGATAGATCCATAATTAAGTGAAATAGAGTCCTTAAATAAGAACTTAAAGTCTAATAGTAAGGTCAGTTGGCCAGGGAGGACCAAAAAAACAAACAAATTCTGTAGGGTTCCAGGTCATAAGACTGCTGGGGCCCCCCATTAAGCATTCTTATAAATGTTTTGAAGTCATTCTTTATGGATTTTTTTAGGCTTCGTCTTAGTGGATTCGACTCAATGAGTCTCGTGGCAGGTTTCATTCAAACATCACAGGTAGTGATGAAATAAGTATTTCTTATTTTTATGTGTGTTGGAACAATGCTGCCTCATAGTAAAGAGACCAGATTTTGCATCCTGAGTGCCTCCTGCATGGATTTTGTATATTCTCCATTTGGGTTTCCTCCCACAGTCCAAAGACAAAAATTATAAATTGGTCCCAGTGTGTATTCACCCTGCTGGTGTCCCGCCCAGGGATTATTCCTGCCTTGCACCCAATGCTTGCTAGGATAGGCTCTAGCTGTCCCACGACCCTACACTGCATAAGTGGATTTGATGGATGGAATTTTACATACCAGCAAAGTATGTCACACAACAGAACTCTTTGTATAATATAATAAATATGACGACCACTATTGGACTCCCACAATGCCCTGGCATTTGGCCGCCCCTGTTCCTCCTTGATGTCCTAACACTAGGCTTTTGTTAGTCACTTCTGTTGTTTAAAGAAAACCTTTAAAAAGGGTGCTCACAATGACACCCTCCCCATAATGCTAAGCAAAAGCAGTCATGTAAGACACCATGGCTGGTTTAACTTTAGTCTTCAGATTTCTCTTTGTGTCTGTCTTGTTCCACTCATTGCTTATTCTCCTTTTATATTTTTTATCAGGTGTGAAACAGTACCTTTCTCTTTTTGGTATCTTTTGTGTTGATGCCCTGTTCATTTTTTACATTTCTGATCCTTCTGTTTGTGCTGCACATTTTAGTTGGCAGGCTTTGAAAGAACACCTCCACCTTCAGCGTCTGATTAGATGGTGCAATCTGGCTTTAAATACCGCTTCCACCTCCCTCTGAGCTCACACACAATCAAAAGCCTGCATGTGGGGATGAAAGATGATTCATTTGCAGACACAACTGAGTACCCCAAGATAATGCACAGAGAAGGCATGTTTAACTTGCAAAGAATGCTCCAGCCTTTCATTAAGCCAGCTCATTTCTGAAACCACTCCTTAGGATGCCTAATCTGGATAGTGTGCTTTTGACATTCTCAAGAGGAATGACATGAAAATTGGTGCTTCACTCTCACACAGGCAAAAAATGGACAACTGGCAGAGTATTTTCTTGAGTGTCTTCTGTGTTACCTTAACAATGAGATTATTAATGGTATTGGCTAACAAGGCAGTGGTTCTATGAAAATCTGTGCTCACCCTTATTATCATTGTGGCAGTCCGTCGATCTGACAATGACACTGTCCATCCATTTGTCCATCTCTGTCACTCCCCCTTCTGTGGTGGGATAGCATTTCAATTTGGAAAAAGCAGACCTGGGGGCAGGATGGGCAGGTGAATTGTCCCCCAGGCACAGTGGGTTGGCATCAGTAATGATGTTTTGCCTCTCTCTTATCCTTTTATTGATTTGTTGTTGTTCAAAGGGATGGATTCCTTCGATGACGGTCCATCTCCAAAGAGTGTGATCCACAGCAAGTATCTAAAGTTGCTCATATGGAATGGAGTAAGCCTTGAGGAAAAGCTTTAAGTGGCCCTTTCAGCAAACAGATAGATAGATAGATAGATAGATAGATAGATAGATAGATAGATAGATAGATAGATAGATAGATAGATAGATAGATAGATAGATAGATAGATAGATAGATTGATTTAATCAGCATCTATCTATCTATCTATCAATAAATAAATAATGTTATTATATTAAAACAAACAACGGATCTCTTTCAAATATACACCTGAATGAGCAAAAAAGAAAGAAAAGAAAAGAAAATGTCTGATTTGCAGTTACAGTCCCAGTGCAGGCATATTGCTGTTGGTATAAAGGAACCCCAGCAGTATTTATTGACACGCTTCTACTGAATAATTCATTGGCTGAAAATACTCACTCATTACTTCTTTGGGCCACCCAGTGGTCGTATCCTTTGGCAAGTTTACTGTACATGACCCTCAGTTGGAGCCAAGACTCTTCCATGCAGAAAATCTGACAGTGGTGTCCAGTGGAAGACACATCTGAGCAGCGCAGCATTACCTCAAAGATGGTTGATGAGCAGCTTTCAATAATTTTGGTGTGTTGGACCCTGTCCACCCAAGTTATGTCTGAGATATTCTGCAGGCAGGGAATATGGAATGCTTTGTTTGTGGTTTGGAAGCCCAGGACTAACAACCATACAGAACCATGGATATACACAACGTGTGACAGACCATGAACTCAGTTGCCATGTAAAGATCCTGGTTACACAATACATATTTGCAAAGGCAGCCAAATGTAGAGGAGGCTTGTCAGAGGTAGTCAGACATGAAGGTAATGCACCTTAGACTCTACATGTGATATCTTAGTCCAGAAGATGTGCTGTATATGAATATCTTCAGGTATTCATATCTTCAGCAATTTTATGTTAATATGTTAGTGTTTAGCTTGTTCTGTGTGTTACATTTCAGCAGCACAAAAAAAAATAAAATGAAAAAAACAAAACTTTTTTTACTGAGCACAGATATGCTGATGAGCTGCCTTAAATTATGTAGTGTGATACGAAATTTTTTTACAGACTTTGCATGAACAGCACAGAAACCCCCTAGGATTTTGCACACCTGGTCATAGAAAACTAGTATGAGTAAGTGTCTACACCAGGGGTCTCTAACTCCAGTCCTGGAGAGCTACTGTGGCTGCAGGTTTTCATTCTAACCCTTTTCTTATTAGTGACCAGATTTTGCTGCTAAATTAACTCTTTGACTTAATTTTAATTGATGCACCACTTAAGACTCAGGCCCCTTAATTATTTCTTTTTTCTTTAATTAGCAGCCAAACAATATTAAGACACAAAATAAACCAACACATAAACAACAACCTGTGTCCATCACACAATAACTGAAAATAAAGAAAGGTGAAGGCCTCAGTAATGTTTATCTGCTCAGGTCCACAAAACAATTTGACAGCGCTCTTAAAAACAAAAATCAACAGCTTTGGAAATGTCTGCCATTGCAGAATGAGCACCATGGAATTAAATAACGGGTTTAATTAGCAACAAGAATTGGCTCCAAGTTAAGAAACTGAATGAAGGTTGGAGTATGAGGCCCCAACTTAATTGATCATCTGTTGGCTCACTTCACATCAAATTTATGTTTAGGTGCCATCCAAGGAAAAAATAATCAATTCAGCAGTCAGAGTCTCAAGAAAAGTCAATTAAAATAAAGGGAAATAGTTAATTACAAGCAAAAACTGGTCACTAATTAAGAAAAAGGGTTAGAATGAAATTTGCAGTCACAATAGCTCTCCAGGGGCCTCATGTATAAATGGTGCGTACACACAAAAATGTTGCGTAAGCCCGTTTCCATGCTCACATTGCGATGTATAAAACCTAAACTTGCCGTAAAGCCATACACATTTTCACACCAGCTGAATGCTTGGTGTACGTAAGTTCTCCACTTGGTTTTGCAAACTAGCGGCACCCAGCGTCAAAGCAATGCTTTTGTTCCAGTACGGTTTCCCTTTTTTTTTTTAGATCCACATTCCTGACACAGCTATATCAAATACACTGAAATTTATCACATATTGTTATTAGTTTATGGCATCTGATTGTAATTAACCTGTAAATATAATGGTTCACGGAATGGCCAAACTATTCCAAATACCATAGCTGCTTTAGCGTTGTTCCTCTCAATGCAATATTCAGAGTATTTATCCCACTGTACCTGAGTGTGGAATCACAGCTCTACAGCAGCTAATCGGAAAGAGAATTATCGGTATACAGCATCTAGCACATGCTGCCTCAGCCATGCTGTCTATTGAACTGCTCTCATACGACAAACACTTGAGAGCCTTTCCTGTACTAACATCGCGGTTCAGAAACAGTTTCATCGCAAGAACTATAAACACACTCAATCAGTCCATCACGTGCTCCTTGTAGAACTGTTTGTACTTATTAGTACAATTACCTCACTGTAAACTTGTGATATAGTTATAATATTGCACAACCTGAGCCACTTTATAAAGTGCGTATTTACATATGATGGCAATATCATTTTAAGATGAAATGCAGCAAAATATGTTTATTACATTATACAGATAAAATGTTAACATCATTTAAATAATCGATATTGTTAATAATTAAACATGTGAGGACATGGTGGCGCAGCGCTAGCAATGATCTGGTGCCCCATTCAAAAATTGTTCATGCCTTGTGCTGTATGCTTGCTGGGACTGGCATGACCCTAGATGGATAGATGGATGGAATAATTAAACATGCACTACAGAGATATTTCAATGTTCCTTAAAAGTTTTGAAGAATCGGCATTCTAAGCTTCACAGATGGCTTAACATCTATTACAGAGCTGATTGTGTGGCGATTGTTTACTTGGAGAAAGAAAAGGAATGACAGGAATTGGTGGTTAGTACGTTTGAAAGAGAGAGTACTGCTGCAGTAAATTATTTCATCAAAGGTCGCGCATTGTGCAGCAAGCATCTTGCGGGAGGCAGGAATAATCTCTGGACAGGGAGACAGCTCGTCACTATCACTGCACCACCGCGTTCCCTTGTTTAATAACATGCTTTAATTCCTATCATCATGAAAATGATATCAAGTATACATCTCAGCATTTTAATTATTCAGAGAGCTGTAATATCACGAATGTAATGGATTCTGTGTCCTGTCGGAGAAAAAGAAAGCCCATTTAAGAAGCAGGTAGTGATTCACACACATAGAGCACATAGAAGAACACATACAGAACAAAGCATTTAATGTGCTACTTTAGTTACAATGGGATTTGAGAAACTAGTAAATTAAATGATTTTAAGATGATGTTTATGATGTTCCACTTTAATGACAAAATAAACTAAGTGATTAAAGTGGAAATTTCTAGCTTTTTTCCCACTGTGTGCCTATTTTTTTTTCTTTTCTCTATACTCTAATAAGCTTTCATATGACACTCAGACTGTGGGCTACGACTCGCCTTTTCACGGTGACTTTGATATCTGACAACTTCTTTTTTATTTCGGGCACTGTGCAACTTTGTGAACTTGAGCTTTCGAGTTTCTCTGAACTTCTATGTCACTCGATCAACTTCCTTTTGTTGTTTATACCACTGTTAAAACCAACAAATAGTACGTTTTCCTTGCCTCCGCTTGGCATTCCCTGAAATTCTTCTATTTTCCCCCGTGCTTTTGCCATTGCCTTTTCACAGAACGCTGAGCTTAAGGGCTATTTATATTGATTTGCATATTCAAAGAGGTGTAATTCTGGGAGGAGTTTGGGGAGTGGCAGCAGGCACAGGCATGTACCTTCATCTGGATTTTTTGTGCATATGCACATTTCCGCTTTTGTCCGTGTGCCTTGTTTTAGTGTGAATTCTACGCACGCCGTTATGCATGTGGCCCCAGGACTGGAATTGGAGACCCCTAGTCTACATAATCTAGTAGCTAAACTGGGACAAAATATAGCAAAAATTTGAAAAACCAAATAAAAAGATGGCAGAATACCTTCAATTAAGGGCACAAATAAAGATAATGAATTGCCAAATCAACTGGTAAAAGAAAGAGTTTTGCTTTCCAAAAACATTCAGAATAACCGATATCCTGCTACATTCCACTCCTGTTTTTCACAACCTAACTCATATAACTATACTCCTTGTCAGGCATGAGAGCATCAGGCATGTTGCATGGATTTGGGTCCATCTGAATTACGTGCAGGGAAGTATCTGGGTGTGACACAGATTCCTATGCAGTTTCCATTTGCCCTAGAATGCAGGACAGGTCTCCAGAAAACTGCACATTTCACTTCCTCTCCCAACTTGTCAGCCCACATTCAAAGGAAGTACGATTTCAAACTGGACCAACCTCAAACTGAGAAGATTGTCTCCTGGAAGAAAGACAACCATGAAGCCTAATCATGGGTTGTGGCATCATCATCAGCAATCATTTGCTAATTTTTCTTCATTTTTCATTGCTGGATATTAAAAGGGGATACCCCTGTTTTGTTATTCTTCATTTTAAATCCAACCCCACAATGCCACAATGTTGCAGGACTCCTGAAAGTAGAAAGTATTTCCCACGAGCAGGAACCAATCCTGGACAAAATACTAGATCATTGCATGGTCCACTTATACACCTCTCCACACTTAGACTTGTAAATTGCCTTCACACACACACACACACACACACACACACACGCACTCACACATACACACAAGTTAAGAGTGTAGGAGGGAAATTGGAAAATCCAGAGGAAAACCACCTCATCACTAGAAGCATACTGAGTGTAGAGTTGAAAGGTAAGAGGCCAGACAATATTGGGGGGCTGGGGGGATGCAGTGGGACAGAATATAGGGGAAGGAAGTACTTTGGACCAATGCAGTGGTTTGTAAGTAGATGAGCCATCCTACCTTGTAGACAAGGACTTGAAGCCATGGAAACCAAAACAACTGAATATCTGCATCATCAAGAGCCCTCTCTGTTCCTTTGGTTGGATTCCACCCTTTCCACTCACTGTAAATGTATAAAAGGGCAGAACACAGATTGCAAATAATCAGAACAAAAGCAAAATCCCGTTGTCTCCCTGTGTCTTGAACTCCTCTCTACTCATTTGAGTGACTCACCCATTTGCCACCACACCACAAGCGCTCAATTTCTCACTACTCTGTCTCTCTGCCATGGCCTCTTCCTAACACTAACAGATTAGCGTTCGCCCCACTCTCCTGCTGACTCTACACTGAATAGGGCAAATCTACATCTCTGAATTACTTCAGACCTTACTCTAGAATCACTTCTGGGGTTGGACGGATCTTTTACTTGCTCTAAGGACACCATGTTAGAATTCATCCAAGTAGCAAAATACCACAAGGCCTTCAGTTTCCCTTTCAGTAGAGACCATACATTCTCTAATGCTTATTGCCTCTTGTTTTTAGACCTTAGCTTCAGTTTCACTTTTGGAAGATGGAGAGGAATCTGCTGGACCTTCCCTTCCCCATTATATTTGAAAATTGCATCCTCTGCTTCAAGTATTTTAAACGCCAGAGCAAGAATTGTTGGATTTTTTTTTTACATTATCATTTTTGTAGAAAATTAAGTACAATAGAGATTATCAGTGTTTTTCTTGAGGAGGGGGCTTAACAAAGAAATTTCCAGAAGTATGCACAGGTCTGATACACAGGAATTCAAAATAATTTTTCAAAGAGTTAAAAAAGCTAACTGAGAATCAAAAAGAGAAAACAAAAACAAAGTTCTAAGCAAGCAAAACAGTGATTTTTTACTGCAAGATTTTGTAGATAAGAAGAACCATCTTTTAAAGTTGCACTGTACTGATGTTGGATATGCAACTTATTAGCAACTGATGCCATTATCAATATTATTGTGGTGTGGAATAGCAATGGCAGGCAAAACGGCACCACGATTCCACCATCATGCATCAATAAAATAATAACAAAAAATAAAAATACATGTGTCAAAAATGGAATCAGACATAGCAAAGAAGAATTTGAATAAGTTTAAAACAGAAGTCTTCTCTCTGCAACATAAGCTGACATCCCTGCATGTTGTCCTTCTGTGTTATTCAGCGCTCACGCTGAGCTTATGGCCCCATAGCAGCCCCAGTATTTCTACATTGGCATACGCAGGTCCTCACCTGCTGCCAGTGTGCCTCCACTGTCTCATATCTGACAATACAAAACACATTCAGAATTGTATATTTTTGATACATTTATTGTATATCCTGGCACATAGTGTGCTGTACTCAGCATATTACATTCACCAAAGTAAGATATCCTGAAAGAAAAAAGTTCTTCACTATTTCGGTTTACTTGGATATGTGCTCTATAAATTTTCAATGAAGAATGTGCAATATTATACCAAATCAAATTAAATAAGAGCAGCATAAACAATTGTCAAAATGATAAAGAAGAGAACATAATATATATGTTGTGAAAAGCACAGGGACGTACGAGCTCCCCAAACCCGGACACAGACAGGCACAAAGACACAAGTCCAAAAGCTGTACACAGTTTATTTCGTTGTTGGGCAGCTCTATTCCCCAGCTCCCCATTTCAGAGCAGAGTACACAAACAAACAGTACAACAATGCTCAGTTGCTTTTCTTTCTTTCTTTCTTTCTTTCTTTCTTTCTTTCTTTCTTTCTTTCTTTCTTTCTTTCTTTCTTTCTTTCTTTCTTTCTTTCTTTCTTTCTTTCTTTCTTTTTTCTCTTCTCTGCCACCTCCACACCTCTCCATACAAGCTTTGTCCACTATGTCCCGACTCTGGCTCTCGAACGGAGTGAGGCAGCCTCCTTTATAGTGCACCCGGAAGTGCTGAACTCTGGAAGTGTTCAAGTGCCCCCTGGTGGTGACCACAAGTCCCAGTAGGGATGAGCTTCCAAGCTCCAAGCCTGTGGCCCTGATGTTCCAGGGAAGGTATTGCTGTGAACCTGCCTTCTCTCCAGGTCCTTCCATCACAGGGGCGTCCCGTCCGGTCAAGGACCCCAGCCATCCTCCACAAATTTAAATTCAAATTCATATATATTCACCTGGGAAGTCAATATTAGTGAAAAAAATTAAACAAAATAAAACAAAAATTGTTCTAAAACATTTCTAACTGAAGTCATTCTGTGATACTTAATACATTTAACTAAATGTATATAGTAAATTGAAAGCTGGCCCAATGTAAATATTTTGCAGAAATGTTAGAAAGGTTTTCTTCACACAAAGAACCATAGATATGAGAAACAAGTTATCACATAGACAGTAGTACCATGGGGACCTTTAAATCTCACTCTGATGATATTTTGCAAAATGGCTATAATGGGCTATTCTCATTTATGTTCTTATGTAATATATTTTATTTCAGATGTGTCATGCCTCACATACCTTTGTGGAACCATGGGTGTAATTATAAAATTCTCTAGATGCTGCAGTAGTGTACATAATTCCAGATGCTAATTCAGTTTCAGTTTATTTCGGGCATAGCAAGCTTCACTGTGTGGAGGCCACATATTCCACATCACATGTAAGTATTACACAGAGAGACAACAATTGAAAAAGCATTGAGAACAAATTCATAGAAGATGCTGTTTCAATTAATAATAATAAATAACACTTTAGTTTAACTATATGGTATAAGCAGCTATTAACAGTCTTCATGTTATATAAAACATTGTATGTGCCTTTTAAGCATGATATCAATGACAAATGACAGTAACATATCTCAAGAATCTTATTATTTTCAACAGCTAAGTTAATAAAATATTTATAGACTGTTAATGGCTGTTAATAGATGAGTAAACTGAAGTGTGACCATTTAACTTTTTTGATCTTTATAAATGTATGTCATTACACTTCACATTGTTGCAATATACTCAGTAGCACCTTTTCAGGTACATATATCTAATCGTGAATTGGTCCCAAATTTAGCCTCAGAACAACCTACTTAATTTAATATCTGTTTTTTTAAAGAAGTGAGAGTCAGTTGAGTCATATTTTTCCAAATTCCAGCCACGAAATGTCAAGCTGTAAGTTTTGTGGCTTTCTCTGCACCATCCTTATGTATAAGGACTCCACATCTCTATATATATATATAAAATCTAATGTCCGTCTGTCTGTCTGTATGTCTGTCCGCTTTTCACAAGAGAACTACTTAACGGATTTAGATCAGGTTTTTGTCTAAAATTTGTTTGAACATTGCGGTTGAATTGCATCTTCTATCATAACACTAATTATCATAGTTCGTGTACAGCAGCAATTTATTTGCGCTAATCCGAGACAGAGGCTGCTGGCCGAGGGGAGGGGGAAGAGTGATGCCAGAAGTAGGGAGCCGGGCAGGGCCCTCCTCATTCACGCGCCAGCCTCCATTCGAGTCGGTCTATCCCTTTTGCCACGTTTTGGAGTGTACATTGCCTCCGCTTAGCTAGCGATACCTGTTTGTTTATTGATTTTTAAAGTTTGTCCTGTTTCACTACTACACGGGTGGAACCCGGGGGGGAAAGCTAGTATAGTATATAACAGAAGTGGGCAAATGCGGCCTTCGAGGTCTTTTTTTGTGGCGGTCATGAAGGTATCAGTGAAACAAGTGATTGTGGCCTTTTGGCTTGTTCACACTAGCAGAAAATGTTCAACGAAGCAAACAATGTAAACGAATATTCGTTTGGTCTCCACGTTCATACCTGGCGGAATGGTCAATGACAGCTAACGAAATACAGCCAAACTGAATGCAAGTTATGCCAATAGCAGTCAAGCTAGATATTTACTGCAGATAGAGTGCATGCGCACTGTAGATTTTTGCGAGTACCGCTGTAATTATTTCCCGCGGTAACTAAAGTGGCCAATCAAATGGCACCAAAAAGGGTTAAAGTTCAGCATGCTTAAATTTCAATGAAAGTAGTCAGATCCATCATTTCCTCATCTGATAATTATCGTTGTGTTTTACTGGACATATAATGCAGTTACCGCCGTCAAAGAAATCCAGACATGTAGATGATGAAAATCGACAGTTCAACAGTGAATGGGAGTTGGATTTCTTCATGTCAAACCAAGGAAACTCCATGATGTGCCTAAGATGCAAGACACAAATAAGAACATTAAAGAGATCAAATGCAAAACATTACAATGAGAGTTGTAAGTCACACATGAAGTACATCAATTTAAAAGGTGAGGCCAGAAAGCAAGCGAATGATTCCTTGAACAAGAGCCATACAAAAGAAACATCCATGTTCTCCAAATTCAAATCATCCTCTCACAATCTGGAAGTTGAGGCAATGTTTCAAGTCGCCTTCAAATTGGGTGCCGCTGGAAAATCATATACTGATGTAGAGCTATTCAAATCATGCATGTTTGAAGTTGTTCAGTGTCTCGAACCATCTCAACTTCAAAAATTTAAAGATTTACCTCTATCACGAAGGACAATTGTGAGGTGCCAAGATGAGATCGCGGATGACTTAAAAAATCAACTGAGCAAAATATGTCAAGAGTCCAATACTTTGTATTCTGTAGCATAGGATGAATCCTGCGATACAACAGATACGGCACAACTGTTTATTTTCATCAAAACAATGTCACCAACATTTGACATCCATGAAGAGTTGATGTCCCTAATCAGTCTCAAATCAACAACAAAGGCACAAGATATTCTCACAGCATTTAACAACACTTGTGTAGAGAAGAAATTGGATCTAAAGAGACTTGTTGCTGTGTGTACAGATGGAGCTCCTGCAATGGTAGGAACAATGGGTGGTTTTGTGACTCTACTTAAACAACAAATTCACTCTCAATATCCGGAATCTCCCACATTATTGTCACTGCATTGTTTTATACACCAACAAGCTCTATGTGCCAAATTACAGAATTAATTCATGTTATGGATTATTCTTACACTTTTACACACTTTGGGGTCAGTATAACGTTTAATAATAAATAATTAATAAAAGCATGCCTATATATGTTGTTAATTATTTCATAATGGTGCGGCCTTGTTCGAGTTAAAGCAGTCGTCAGTGGCCTTAGTGCGAAAAAAGGTTGCCCACCACTGGTATATAACATAGTTCAGTGAACATGAAGGGTGCATAATGGATGGTGTTCTCTTCTAGTTGTTTTTTGAGTCTGTGGTTATCTCTCTTTGAGAAATATGAAAGTTTGTGTCATTTGCACAACATATGCAGTCAGAGCTGACAAATCTACACAGTGACACAGATTCGGAGGTGTGTCAGATAGCCCTCCAATACAGTCATCTGGGGCCTCATGTATAACGCCATGCATAGAACTCACACTATAATATGGCGTAAGCACAAAAACGGGAATGTGCGTACGCACAGAAAAATCCAGATGCAGGAATCTGTACGTACGTAAACTTCCACGTTCTTCTGCTACATAAATCCCAATCAGCGTGAAAAGAAATGCATGTGCACGCGCCTTTTGTCCCGCCCCAACTCCTCCCAGAATTACGCCTCTTTGAATATGCAAATCAATATAAATAGTTTTCTGTGAAAAGACAATGGGAAAAGCACGGGGGAAAATATAAGAATTTCAGCGAATACCAAGTGGAGGCAAAGGAAAAACGTACTATTTGTTGGGTTAAACAGTGGTATAATCAACAAAATGAAGTTGATCGAGTGACAGAGTGTCGGAGAAACTCGAAAGCTCAAGTTCACAAAGTCGCACAGTGCCCGAAATAAAAAAGAAATCACATATCAAAGTCGCCGTGAAATGGCGAGTCGTAGCCCACTGTCTGAGGGTCATATGAAAGCTTATTAGGGTACAGACAAAAAAAATAGGCACACAGTGGGAAAAAAGCACGAAATGTCAACTTTAATCTAGAAATTTCCACTTTAATCACATAGTTTATTTTTGCCATTAAAGTAGAACATCATAAACTTCATCTTAAAATCGTTTAATTTACTAGTTTCTCAAATCCCATTGTAACTAAAGTAGCACATTAAATGCTTTGTTCTGTATTTGATCTTCTATGTGTGTGAATCACTACCTGCTTCTTAAACGGGCTTTCTTTTTCTCCGACAGGACACATAATCCATTACATTCGTGATATTACAGCTCTCTGAATAATTAAAATACTGAGATGTATACGTGATATCTTTTTCATGATGATAGGAGTTAAAGCATGTTATTAAACATGGGAACACGGTGGCGCAGTGCTTGTTCATGTCTCACGCAAGAGGCTTGCTGCGCCATGCGCGACCTTCGATGAAATAATTTATTACAGAAGTACTGTCTCTTTCAAACGTACTAACCTCCAATTCCTGCCCTTACTTTTCTTTCTCCAAATACCCAATCGCCACACAATCAGATCTGTAATAGACGTGAAGCCATTTGTAAGCTTAGAACGCCGATTCTTCAAAACTTTTAAGGAACATTGAAATATCGTCGTAGTACGTGTTTAATTATTCTATCCATCTATCCTTCCAGTGTCGCGTCAGCACCATCAAGAATACAACGCAATGCAGGAACAATCCCTGAACTAGCTAGCGCTGCGGCACCGTGTCCTCACATGTTTAATTATTAACAATACAGATTATTTAAATGAAGTTAAAGTTTTATCTGTATAATATAATCAACATATTTTTCTGCATTTCGTCTTAAAAATTATATCGTCATCATATGTAAATACGTGCTTTATAAAGTGGCGCAGGTTGTGCAATATTATAACTGTAGTGCAAATTTACAGTGAGGTAATTGTACTTATAAGTACAAACAGTTCTACAAGGAGCACTTGATGGACTGATTGAGTGCGTTTATAGTTCTTGGGATGAAACGTTTTCTAAACTACGAAGTCCGTACAGGAAGGTCTCTGAAGCGTTTTGCCGTGGCTGAGGCAGCGTCTGCTTCATGCTGTATACCGATAATTGTCTTTCCAATCAGCTGCTGCTGTGATTCCCCACTCAGATACAGTGATATAAATACTCCTGAGTGGTGCAGTGAGAGTAATATGGAAAAAGATGATCTGCTGTGGCAACCCTTAACGGGAGCAGCTGAAAGAAGAAGAAGATATGAGAGTAACAACGCTAAAGCAGTTATGGTATTTGGAATACTATGGCTATTCCCTGGACCATTATATTGCTGCAGGTTAATTACAATCAGATGTGTTACACTAATAAACAATATACAGTTAGTTTCAGTGTATTTATAAAACCGCGTCAGGAATGAGGATCTAAGAAAGAAATGGTGACCACACAGGAACAGTAGCACTGCTTTGACGCTGGGTGCCGCCAGTCTGCAAAACTGAGCGGAGAAATTGCGTACACCGGGGTATGAGGTACCGTGGAAATGTGCGTGGCTTTATGGCAAGTTTAGGTTTTATACATCGCGATTTGAGCGTGGAAACGTTCGTACGCAACATTTCTGTGCGTACACACCATTTATACATGAGGCCCCAGGACTGATGTCAATGGTTACAGCTTGACGCCTGATGTTTTCTTAATTTATTTTGGCCTTAATACAGTTTTATTTAGCCTGTGCTAATTTTTCATTTTAGTTTTGAAACATGTAGAATTCAGTTTTACTTTCATCTTCTGTGTGCATTATTAATTCATACTTGTTTTACTTTAGCATAAAGTTCTGGTAATACTGCAACACCATTTTGTTTTCTTTTGATTGGAAGATTCTGGTCCAGATGCCATGATGCAGTGGCTAGTTGCCCCCTCAACGTATGATGTTTTGGGCACGACCGTAATATCAGCACCATAATGGAATGCATCCTCCCACTTGCAAGGAAAACTTGGGGGTTAGTGGCAGGATTGGCACCCCGGCCAATGTAAAAGAACCTCACACTGTTACAGAGTGGCACTGAGGTCTCACCGGTTCCATGACTGCTCTTGGGTCCCAATCTGGGTGGTTTGTCGTGTGGTGGGTGCAGCAACACATGCTGTAATCAGCACATGCTCTCATGATGGAACACATTGTCCCAGACTGTGAATATGCCCTCAGATTTCAGCAAGAGCTTTGTTTAGAATTCTGGTTGAGAAACTATTAGGTTCTCACTCTTGTTTTGTGAATTTGTTTTGACAAATTATCATTTTGTCTTTTGGTTATGACCCCAGTTTTGTTTTATGACTTTTTATTTCCTGGGCTTTTGTACTCTGTTATTGTGTGCACATACAACATCTTGTGGCAGCACATCAACAAACCATAATTTACATATTCAGATCATCATATGCAGAAAGTATGAATTGGGTCCAAGTTGTGTGTCTTGGACACAAACCACCATGCTGTGCTCCCTGAATCCGGAGTGTGCGCAGTGCAGCTCCTTAATGTTGACTTTCTTACGGGAAAAGTTCAGTAACAGGACTATAATATGATAAACTTCACTGTAAAGCATGGATGGCAACATGAACTCAGACTGGAATGAATTGAAACAAGTGTGGCTAAAGGTAAATTAAATGATTCTTTAAACATATTTGTAATCCAATATTGTGGTGAAAAACAGGTGAAATGTCATATACTGTGAATCAGAACAAGAACAAAAATACTACGCAAAATTAAATTGATGATCCAAAAACAAAGAAATGTCTTATAGGACAATGATCTGAGAAAATTCAAAAGGGGGTGTAAAAGTCAAGTCAAGTAGAGCTTTATTGTCATCTCAACCATATTGTAAGAGCCACTTCCTAGTTACAATAGATACATAAATGTTGTACTAAATGATAGTGCATAATCTATGGGAGGTTCCTATAACCTCCATAAGTTGAATTGAATTGGTATATTCTAGCTATTTCTAACTTCTCTGACTAAACATTATTCTCAGTTAGTGTACAGCCTTACCATGTGTAAGGTGTAGAGGGCACATGATTTTAAACTGTGCCTTTTGAGCCTTGCGTACCTTGTGTGCGTGTTTTGTGTGCATGTAAGACAAAGCACTTAATTGAAAGTGCTGCGCCGTAGGTTTAAAGCGTACAGAAGAAAAAGTTAAGAATCTTTAAGTATAGAAACAACTAAAGTTTTAGAAGAAAAGCTAAGTTTGGAGAAGATACATTTTTTCTTTTTTTTTGCATTTTATTTTACGTGTGTAACAACTTTTTTCTTTATTCTTGTGTGGATTATTTGCTTTGAATTTTCAGTAATTTTTTTAAAAACAAACTTTTGGACTGAGAGATTTCTTTTGGCACATGTTTCACCTGTGCTTGAACTCACCTTACACTCCGGCAGCTATACATATATTGTACATTAAAGCACATAGTACAAACGAAATAACGTCCTCCAGGATGTAAACATACAACACAACAGGACAACAGCACAATCTGACAGCACTTCAGACAGATCACAAGAGGATGAATGGGAGGGGGGAATAAATAATATAATATCTATACATATAACTGCACATATATGCTAAATATACAAATAAAAATATACAAATACCTATACTTAAATATGAAAATATATCTAGCAAAAAAGACTTTGGGGAGGGAGGCATATCAGGGAAGCTGTAACAAATGCAGACTATAGACTAAGGACTATAAGAAACAGTGAAAAGTAGTAAGTAAGTAAGGTAAATAAGTGTAAACATATATTATGTGTGCAATTCTTTAGTGCAATTACACAGTGCAGATATGAACAATTGTGCAAGTATGCATTGAAGTGAGAAAGTAAGAATGTACATATAGACAATAATGCTGACATGTAAACATAACATTGTAGGCATAAATATTGTAGGTATAAGAAGGAGGCTAGAGTTTCCATTGTCTTTTTTCCTTGTTGTATTTCTGAGCACAGGACTGTTGTATCCAGATATTTTTAATGGTGGCCTTTTCTCATACAATTGTGACCCTATTGTACATGGCATATGGCAGTATTCATTTTTATTATTCATTCACATTGGCACCTTTGATGTACACTACATTTTTAGTCACAGCCAGTTAAATTTCTTGCCTATTAATCTGACAAAAGTGCACATACGTGATCTGCTGGTACCTGTTCTGGACTATGGCCGGCAGCTTATCCCGGCCAATACCCCCAGGTGGAGCCTTTCCTGTAGCGTGGAGATGCCCCGAATTCCAGCAGGGTATCATGGACCTTGGAGTTTTCCTTCACAGCCCTGCTGGATACCAATGGGACCACCGGAGGACGCTGCAGGGAGGATCAAGGACGTGTACTATTCGTATAGCCTGGAAGTACTTCCATGTCACGAGGACAGAAGAAATAAAGTACTTCCAGGCTGAAGAAAAATGAGAAGTTTTTATCTGACCTGGAAGTGCTGAATAATCACAAGGACTGAGGGATCAGAAGCACTTCCGGGTCATGAACTATAAAAAGGACTGTGGGAGATCCCAAGGTTGAGCTGAGTCGGGAGGAAGGGTGGCAACGCGTCTGGAAGTGGAGGATTGTTATTGTTTATGGTATTGATTATTGAATTATGAGTATAGTGGAGTGGAGGGTGCTTCATGCACTGTATTGTCCGAATAAAGACAATTATTAGACTTTTATCTGGTGTCTGGCGTCTGGTCCGAGGGTTCAAGGGAGCGATAGCGCCCCCTATCTGTCACACTGTCTACTTCAAGCTTTAAATAGCTCATACATACAGTATAGTGTTTGAGAAGTCAGTTACAGTACTTGACATTGTTAAGTCAACTAAATAAAGAAGTACAAATAAAACACAGTAGGCTGCATTATGCCATATATTCATCCATATGCTTTGCCAATTAGAGGATCAAATGGAGAGAAATTGATATCCTGGCAACATCAAGTGAAAGTATTGAACTATCCCTGGTTGTAATTCTATCAGGTATGCCCATGCACACATTCATGCTCACCTATGAACAGGACCAGTTTTAGAGTAACCTAACACACATCTTTCGAATCTGGGGAGTGCCCTGAAAAAGACCATCTTGAAAAGGAGCGAGGAAACCACACACAGACTAAGTGGTCTGGGATTTGATCCCAGGTCTTTGAATTGTTTGGCAGTGACCTCATCTGCCACTATGCGACTGGTGCAATTACTTCTCATAGAAAATACATTATATAGATTATCTTCACCATTTGTTAACTAGAATGAAGAATAAATGCTCCAGATTTGTCAATTGGATCCTTTTGGTTTTTACAATCCTTAATATTTTTAAGGCTGTTGAATATGTTTCAGATGTAATACTAATCAAACTGGGTTGCACCACAACTTCTTCCTATTAATTTCTCATAAGCCCATGTGACTTTTTAGCTCCTATGGGCATGACTCTCTCACAGTAAGCGATTCTGCTTTAGTTTACTATATACATTCATTCTGTTTATTTTTCACCGTCCTTAAACAAAGGTATTAGGGACCATAATTGTGCCTGCAAGTGCCCATTATGCACAATGGTTATGTAAATATATGCACATTCTCCTGTGTAGAACCATACTTACATTGATAATGATGCTGTTAGAATCCTCATATGAAGACATTTCACAATGTACATCATCTGTCTTATTTGTAGGAGAGCTTTAGTTTTAATTGCGAGGATTATCCAGCACCAATAAGCAGCCTAAAAGGTTTAAGTTGATCTAAGATGCTATCATATAATGATCTTACAAGTTACATTAACCCCACTTCAGAGTGCTGTCTGCATGGCTTAATTACCAACAGCAAACTCAGTCTCTTTCCTTCTCAGTTTCACCCAGCAATTCTTTCCAAATGAGAACATATTGTACGGTACTTTTTCTTACACATTTAAGGTAAAGCGATAAATAGCAATGTTCTCTTTATTCAATTTTTCAGTGAGAGTACAAAGTAGAAACAGAAGGACAAAAAAGCACACCCTGTTTCCTCCCTGAAATTCCTTCATGACGATTCCATATGTTGCCTTCACTGTTCCTTGTTAGCTCTTGCAGCTGGCCTGCACTTTGCTGTCTCTCTAAATCTAGCTTATTGGTGTGGTGTGTAAAAGATACATGCTTTTATTTTTATTTTTCCCAATCTACCCTACAATCATCAACCAAAGCTACAGAATTGTTGACACTATAGGACAAACTGTGCTGTTAAATAATTTAGGCTTTCGACTATAAACCACATATAGATAGTACATAATTTACATAATATATACATAGCCACAGTTTGCGCCACCTCCCTGTGATGTGTGACACAGCAGTACAAAGAAAACCCCAATCACATGTTTATACCTCTCATCATGTATCACACATCTGTTCGAAAAGGCCATTTCCCTGAGATTTGGATGTGCCCTGATAGATCCCTGGAAAAAACTTGTGGGACCACCTCTTCTGACCAAATGACCCAGGATGCCTGGATAAAAGTCAGAGATATATATCAATGATATATACAGTATCATTGCTCCCTTGAACCCTCAGATCAGACGCCAAACACCAGATAAAAGTCCAATAATTATTTATTTTATAATAATTATGTGCACCAAGCACCCTACTCCACAATATTCTAATAAACAATAAACACAATTCTCAATAATAACAATCCTCTACTCCCAGCAGCTCAGCCACCCTTCCTCCCAACTTGGCTCAATGCTGGGATTTCCCACAGTCCTTTTATACTTGTTGACCCGGAAGTGTTTCTGTCCCTCAGTCCATGTGACTCTCTTATCACTTCCGGGTCAGGTAAAAACTTTTCCTTTTCTTCATCCTGGAAGCACATCATTTCCTCTGTCCCTGTGACTAGCACGTACTTCTGGGTTATAGTGCACATAGCAATCCCTGGGCCTCCCTGCAGCGTCCCCTTGCGTTCCCCATGGTATCCAGCAGGGCTGTGCAGTAAAAATCCAATGTCCATGAGGCTCTGCTGGAATTCGGGGCACCTCCATGTTGCAGGGAGGACTCCATCTGGTGGCCTGGGTATATTGGCCGGGATGAACGGCCGGCCATATCCCACTATATATATATATATATATATATATATATATATATATATATATATTGTGACACTAGGGGTCGCTGTTGCCCAGTGAAACCCACAGACAACATGTCCCAACGCCAGGTAAAAGTCTCAGTAATACTTTTATTATTACAATACAATGCAATAATAATATTATTCAATACAATAATCAATAATCACAACAATAATCCTCCTCTCCACCCAGCAGCTCTGTCACTCTTGCTCCCAACTCCGGCTTTCTTGCTGGGTTTCCTATAGTCCTTGACCTGGAAGTGCTCCTGTCCTTCAGTCCACGTGATTCCATAGCACTTCCGGGTCAGATAAAGAGTTATATTTTTCTTCAGCCTGGAAGTACTTCAGTTCTTCTGCCCCCGTGACTTGGGAGTACTTCCGGACTATACAGGAAATAAAAATCCCCTCCTCTTCCTGCAGCATCCCACGGTGGCCCCCAGAGTCCCCAACAGGGCTGTGAAACCGAACTCCATCTCCCATGGTGCTCTACAGGAATCCTGGGTACTTCTATGCTGCATGGAAGACGCCATCTAGCGGCCTGGATGTGTCGGCTGGGATAAGTTGCTGGCCGTCCATCACAATATATATATATATATATATATATATATATATATATATATATATATATATATATATATATAGAGAGAGAGAGAGAGAGAGAGAGAGAGAGAGAGAGAGAGAGAGAGAGAGAGAGAGAGAACCCTGCATGTCCGTAAAGTATTTGCAGTGTATTTGAAAGAGTCTGGCTGATATGACAATCCATTTTATCCATGTTAGTAATTATTATTATTATTCTTTCACTCAAGAGTATGAAAGGGCCCTTGAAAATTGGGGGACCATGTATAAAAATGTGTGTCTTTTCTAAACAGCTCATACAATATTTTGTTAAACCCCTTGAATTAAAGTTGAAACACTTTAATCACATCTTGAATTATTTTTTTTCAAATTCATTGTGGTGGTGTACAGAGACAATATTTTGAAAATTGTGTCACTGTCCAAATACTTATGGACGTGACTCTATCTATCTATTGTAATAGACAACATGGGCTGGCTGGCAGCCTGACCAGGTTGGTTAGTTATAGCTTACCTGGTCAAGAGGTTGTTATAATGGATAGACAGCAGGAGACTGCTTTACAGGACCATGTGCTTCCCCAGCATACTGGTTGGTGACATCCCTTTCATATGCATCCTATATATATATATTCATGGCATTCGTAGTCTGAATCACAATCTGATTGTTTGGGTGGTTACCTGCCAGGTAACGCTTGTGGTTGGTCAGCAAGTCGGCTAACATCCGCCACGGTGCCCTCTTTTCAATTGCGAGAAGTAGATCATAGAATGGTTGAAATAGTTTTACTGTCAAGTAATGCAAAGAGTACGCGACACGTGTTTCGCCCTAATTCTGGGCTCATCAGGCGTACACACTCACTGCATCCCCTCTCGGCGTTACCTTGCAGGTAACCACCCATACAATCAGATTGTGATTCAGACTACGAATGCCATGAATGTAATTACCCTGATCTACATACTGTCAAATAAATGAACCACACGCCATAGCGCAACGTTAGGGGCTTCGCCGCTGACGTACGAGGTTCGATTCCCGAGAGGGGATGCAGTGAGTGTGTACGCCTGATGAGCCCAAAATTAGGGCGAAACACGTGTCGCGTACTCTTTGCATTATTTGACAGTAAAACTATTTCAACCATATATATATATATATATATATTGCGAAGCTCAGGGCACATATTGCCACCCTTATCCTGATACAGATACCGCAGAACACGATTTTGCCACACAGCACATGTTTATTTACATAGTTTGCCTTCCACAGCAAACAAGGCAAGCACCAACACAGTCCCTTTGCTGCCAGTCCGTCCACTGCACTCCTCCTCAAGAGCTTCATCCACTTCCTCTCAACTCAGGCCATTTAGTGGTGGTAACTGGCTCCTTTAATAGGGCACCCGGAAGGAGTCCAGGTGCCCAACGAGGTTCTTCCAGCAGCAGCAGGTGTAGTGGAAGTGCTGCCAAATAGGGTGCTGCAAATGTTCAGGCGCCCCCTGGTGGTGGCCACAGGCCCCAGCTGGGTGGAGCTTCTATGCTCACAACCCGTGGCTCCACTGCAAGCCAAGAGGGCTGCCCTCGGTCAGTCCAGGGGAGAAACGGTCTTGAAACTCTCTACCCCAGTCTTTCCATACTCAGGGTATCCCGGCCGGTTAAAGTCTCTGGCCATCTGTCACAATACATATATATGGAAGTGAAGGTCTGTGATACGGTTTGCATATTTGCAGATGGAGATCCACAAAGGGAGAAGATGAATCACGTATCATAAAGTAGTTTTTATTCCTGAGTTTTCAGCCCCAGCCAGGAGCTGTAATCAGAGGATAATGCTTAGACATACAAGAATCAAAGGCAATATATAGCAAAAGTTACGTGGTGGGAGGAGGGGTGGTCTTAGGTCAGTGTGTGAGTGGGGGGAGGGGGTAATGAGGTGGGGGTTGGGAGGAGTATTGGTCGTAAATTTTTTTTTAAAATTTATTATGAACATGGTCTTCTTAAGTTTGTATATGCTGGGTTTATGTCCAAATGCTTGTTAATGGCGTTTTCGTTTGATAGCCAAGATTCAGCCAGCTCTCTGGCACTTTTAGTACTGGCCTTAAATCTTACTTGTACATTGTCCCAGTTGAATACATGTCCGGTTGATTTAGTATGCGTATAGATCAGTGATCGTGAGTCCCTCCTTCTAATGGTGTTGTGATGTTCCTGTATATGTGTTGTGATTCTTTTGATATTTGTCCTATGTATACCGTTGGGCAAAAACTGCATGGAATGCTATAAAGTTCGTGTTTCTGCTGTCGATTTCTTGTTTTGGGCATTGAAAAGGGCTGTGCACAGATTGTTTGAAGGCTTGTGTGCTATTCTGATACCTGATTTGGACAGGATGCATGCTGTGGCTTCTGACACTCCATGTTGATAAGAAAGTGTGTGCCAGGTGAGATGGGGGCGTCCGATTCAAGTCGATTGTTTGCTGGGTTCTCTGGCATCTCCTGTGTAGGCATTGTTTAATGAATGTCTTTGAGTATTCATTTGAAGTGAAAAGACGGAAAAGATAGCGTCTCTCGTTCATTTTCGTCTCCTTTGTATTACAATGGGTGTGGACTCTTCTGAATAAAGTTTTAATAAAGCTCTGTTTATGAGATGCCGGGTGATTGTTGGCGAAGTGTAATATCTTGTCTGCATAGCATTCCTTACAGTAAACACTTGTGATCAGGGTGGCGTCGTTACTTCTTTCAATGGAGATGTCCAGGAAGCTGATGCGTCGGTTTATTTCTTTTTCCATGGTGAATATCTTTTCTGTCTTTTTACTTCAAACGGATACTCAAAGACATTCATTAAACAATGCCTACACAGGAGACGCCAGGAAACCCAGCAAACAATTGACTCATACAGTACCAGGGTCATCTGGAGCTGTAAGGACACAAAACAACAATTTAGAAGGCCCAGTAGGGATCTGGCAGCAAGTTGATCAAAGTCTCTAGATGTGTGAGTATATTTGAATTTGGCTATGTCTTTGTATTATAACCATGGACACCCTCAGATGGGAGTTTGTTTTCCTCTCTTCCATCATCAGCTTTTTGTATCTCAACAAAAATATTAATGGACCAATATTGTTAGGATCTATTTGAAATTGCCTTTATTTTGTGTGTTTAACCACATTTTAAGCATTTGTTTAACTTAATCTATAGTTTTATGTATTTACTTTATATGATTTGTAAAATTTGTCATTTGTAGTTTACTTGCAAACTTGTTACAGCATTCTGAGCCGGTACTCAGTGAGGAGCACTATACAAAAATGAAGTGAATTGAATTAAATCTGACTAAAAGTCTTGATTCCTGTGTTCTGTGTGTTGTAGCGGGCAAAAGCTATGTTCCCCACTGTGTTATATTGAGATATAAGTGGGTTTAAAAATGGATTGATTTATTGCTTGTTTCCATGATGTATACATTCTTAAAATGCACGTAATACCTTTTCATTTTTTCTGTATATATATATATATATATATATATATATATTATATATATTGTTGGATTGGCCTCAACACTGCCTTTTCATCATTATATACCCATAATCAGGGAGTCAGCTTGGTCTTGATGCCAGAGAAATAAAGGGAGCATACTGGAGGGAAATAAAAATAGAAGACTGGGTTATCATGACTGCACATTGAACTTAAGCTATACTATATTTTGCTAGAGGGTTGTTGTGCTGGTTTTCATTTCTTTGCTTTTTAGTCAATTCTTTCTGTTTCTTTCTCACATATGAGGCCTCAGGAGAGCTAATATGAACCCTTAGCAAAAACCTGCATAAAATAAATCCCATCATAGAAACATGCTAGTTAGTTCAGCAATTACTGATTCGAAATGCATCCTTGGCTTGTACACTCTGTATGTAATCCTCATGCAGACAAAGAAAAGGCTTGCAGCGGGGCGCAAGGGCCCACTAGGAGTGTGATTTTCTGCTTTTTACCAAATTCCTATTATACAGTTACAAAGGGTGGAACTGAAAAGGATATGACCTGCAACGATAAAGCATTTTTATATGAAATGCGATGGGTAATATTCTCCAGTGACTTATTTTCAAAGCATTGCTGAACCAATTTCTTTTACTTACTTTGTCTGGCCAGCCTTACCACTAAATTTATCTTTACATTTCAAGCAATAGCAGAGATTTTTGGTAATTGTATTCTAAATATTTTATATGAGGTGCAATTTTAATCTAAATAAAACAAAACTAAATAAATTATAATGATTGTGACACTGTCATTCATCCATCCATCCATTTTCCAACCCGCTGAATCCGAACACAGGGTCACGGGGGTCTGCTGGAGCCAATCCCCACTGTCATTCACAAAGCAGAAAATAAACAAAAGCTATACCAGTACTCCAATAAGTTTGAACCCCAGAAACAGGCCTCACTCCAGGAAATCTGGCCCCAAACTCAAAATGCAGGATTTTCAGCTTGTAGAGGTCCAAAATGGAGTGTTTTCAAAGGTTAAGATATACACAAGGGAGAGGGGACAAATGTAAAAAATAATTAAACTCTCTGACCATATAAAATGAATGAGATGAGATTATTTTAATATTTTAATATTTATTCAAAAAGAATTTGAAACATAAAATAAGAAGAACAAGACAGGAACAAAAAAGGAGCAAAATAGGTTTTGCCTAACAAATTATTTCTGCCCAACAATAGAAGTATATGACACTTCCAAGTGGGATTTATTTTTACCTTTGTTTCACATGAAAGTATGTTATGTGAAACGCAACCAAACAACCAAAGTAACAAAGTACAAAACAAAGCAACTAATCGTCTCCTGATTTGGTACAATGCAAACAGATTATGAGTGTGAAAATGCCTTTAAGCGAACAAATCCAATTAACACAAAAGAGAAACAATACCTTTAAAGTGAAGCATGGGTCAGAAGGCATTAAATCCAATAAAAAAGATCAGATCCTAAAAAGCAGGAACACAAACTAAATAAACATAATGCTGAAGATGATCCTACTTAAGAACAGTTGAGGCAAGTTTGTCGGTTACCTAATCAGGTGGCCCCAACTCCTTGAGCTCCACATAGAGGAGAAAGGGCACATAACAAAAAAAAATTATTAACACCAGCATAATACACTCAGCAATAATTAATACACAGAATAAAAAATATCTGAACTAATAACATAATATGAAAAACTACATTTAAATAATGGTAACACTGTAGTGTAGATTCTACAAAAATTAATCTTTTACTCATTTACTATTATATAACAAAACCCTTACATGCACTTCTTTGGATCTCCATAACACTTACAAAGCATCAGTAAAGTGTTTACAATGTGACCTGCTAACAAAACATCACTTTGGAGTGGTCTGAGGTGGCTTCACTGAGACACATTTCTCTTGATATTACACATTTAGTATAAGAACTGTGAATAATTCATATTAACAAGTAATGTTACCATCATGTCAATATGCCAAGCTGCACAGAGATGAATCACCTGTTCTATAAGTGTTGAGAAGACAAAATGAAGCCTTAATTAAGATTTTGTTAAATAGTAGTAAATGAGTAATAGATGCATTTTTGCAGTACTTAAACTACAGTGTTACCTAAATAATAACAAAAGATTACAAAAACAAAAAATAAACTTGACAATGCTCACAACAACAACAACCCTGGGTACACCATAACAACTACAGAGCCTTTCATGATGTATACACATATTGATCAAATTCATTATTTTATTGCCATGTGATAAAAATACTAGATAATATTAAAAAATATCTTGACTGATTACAGTGCTGCACTCAGATGAAAGTTCAATATAATATGTATTCGTGAACATCATATTCTTGACTTTTTGTCTTTAATAATGATTTTTCTCATTCTTTAGATGGCCATGGAACAAATTAATTGCTCCAGTGTTCAGAAAAGGAAAAAAAAAAACATCTTTTTGGTTTCTTGTTTTTCATATGTACTATTTCCCTTATAGTATTACATTCATTATCTATTCTATGTAATCTAATTCAGGAATGCAAAAGATGCAGAAACATATCCCAGCAGCAACTGAAATTAACCAGTCTTGAACAGGATGCCAATCCATCACAGTGCACATACCCGCACAGGAACAAGTTGGAATGGTCAATCAGCGGGTCCTGCAAGCCTCTCTGGATGCAGATTGGGGAAAGATTAACTCAACACAGACAACACCTAGGGGCAGAATCAGGATGCTGGATCTATGGAGCAGCAGCACTAGTCATTGTGCCACTCATATATATTGGAGAATTTGGGTCCCTAGGTTGCACAAAAAGACAGCCTGGAGAGAATTGGGCAAAAAGACTTCTACTCTGGCACTTGAAGGAACACTATCAGAACTTTATTCAGCATTGAAGCTTTATTCAAGCACACTGGAAACTTGACAACTTCTTATTTTGCACCAGTAGTGGTTCCTTCAGATAAAAAGAACTTGAAGGCGTCTTCTTCAGAAGCGTTCGGTCAGGAAGAAGCAGAAGCAGAGGCAGGAGCGGAACTGCAGGTGGTCTACATAGGAAAGAGAACAAAATACCTTGTAAGTGAGCTGGCTTTAATGCCTTGTAACAAAGTGTGATATATGACTTTCATGTTATTCTCTACAGCTGATCCTGCAAAGGTAAACTTAAAGTTGTTTGGAAGTGAGTTTTTCAGCCCCAGAAAATGAAAGCAGAGTGCAATCAGTCACTATATATATACTGTATATATATATATATATATATATATATATATACAATGTAAAATAAGAAGACCAGACAGAGAAAAAGGTTTGGAGTAGCCACCCCATATACTTGGAAAAAAGGGTTGAGCTGACATTTAAAGCTGAAAGAGGTCTTCACAGGCATGAGTCCAAAACAGAACTGAGGTACATAGACAAAACATGGTGGTTATAAAGCAGGCAGACAGAAAGATGCAGGTTCAGAGGGTCTGTAGCAGAAGTGATGTCATTTGGAGGCAGGGGTGGCTGTAACGGAAGCAGAAGTGATTTCTTTCAGACGTGGGCTCTTCTGTTGGTCTGCAGATGGAAAGAGGAGAAAGATTTAGAGTACTGTCCCATTTGCACAAGTGAGACTATATATATATATATATACTAGCAAAATACCCGCGCTTCGCCGCGGAGAAGTAGTGTGTTAAAGAGGTTATGTAAACATATATATACATATACATATATATATACATATCTACATATACACATATCTACATATACATATATATACATATATACATACATACATACATCGTGCGTTGTAACACGGGCTGTGATTGTTACATGGGAGGGAGACGACAAATCACAGCTTCCCGCTTTCTAATCGGGCCTGTGATTGGTGCTTTGACTGATGCCCAGATCCCACAGTATCTCCCCTTAGGAGAGGCGTTAGGCAAGTGTAATTGAATAGCGGTGCTGTAAGTTTAGCTGTACACCTGTTTTTAAGGCTTATTGACTGAAAGGAGCTTTCATGAAAAAACTTAGGGCTTTGCTACAGGATACACACTCCACAAGTTAAGGAAGTAAAAATAAAGGTATATATTTCTGTTTTATTTAAACCTTTTAAGTTTGTATGCGGGCGGTATGGTGGCGCAGTGAAAGGTGCCAGTTAGGAGACCCGGGTTCGCTTCCCTGCGTGGAGTTTGAATGTTCTCCCCGTGTCTGTCTGGGTTTCCTCCGGGTATTCCGGTTTCGTCCCACAGTCCAAAGACATGCAGGTTAGGTGCATTGGCGATTCTAAATTGTCCCTGGTGTGTGGATGTGTGTGGGTGTGTGCGCCCTGCGGTGGGCTGGCACCTTGCCCGGGGTTTGTTTCCTGCCTTGTGCCCTGTGTTGGCAGGGATTGGCTCCTGTATTTAGGATATAGCGGGTTGGATAATGGATGGATGGACAGTTGTATGCATAGACCCATTTGCCCGTTTTCATTTTTTTTCTTTCTTCAGTAATATTTCAGCAAACCCGGAGCTTGTCAATTCAAATCCTGGTACTGACACCACTGTGTGACCCTGAGGAAGTCACTTCACCTGCCTGTGCTGCAAAAAACAAAAGTAATGTAACAAATTGTACCTCAGATGTTGCAAGTTGCTGGAATAAAGGCATAAGTCAAATAGATAAATATGTATTATACACATAGGAACTATTCATTTATTTTCAGTTAAGTCATCTGCAGCAAACCTTTATAAATGAGGGTTTCTCCTTTTTAGCCTGAGAAATCACCCCGTAAATGCACACGTTTAATTGCACATGTGTTAATATGTATGCTTACACACTGTTTCTTCTTCATTGAGGTTTTCTCTAGTATGTAGATCGGGGTAATTACATTCACGGCATTCGTAGTCTGAATCACAATCTGATTGTATGGGTGGTTACCTACCAGGTAACGCTTATGGTTGGCCAGCAAGTCAGCTAACATCAGCCACGGTGCCTTCAGTTGTGAGAAGCAGATCATAGAATGGTTGAAAATAGTTTACTGTCAAATAATGCAAAAAGTACACGACACGTGTTTCGCGCTAATTCTTGGCTCATCAGGCGTAAGGCAAGTGTAATTGAATAGCGGCGCGTCATTGCATAGTGGCACTGCAAGTTTAGTTTCTTTTCAATAAAGTCAGGCGTTAGGCAAGTGTCATAGAATAGCGGCGGCGCTGCAAGTTTGGTTTCTTTTCAATAAAGTCAGGCATTAGGCAAGTGTCATTGAATAGCGGCGCGTGATTGAATAGCGGCGCTGCAAGATTAGTTTCTTTTCAATAAAGTCAGGTGTTAGGCAAGTGTCATTGAATAGCGGCACTGCAAATTTAGTTTCTTTTCAATAAAGTCAGGCGTTAGGCAAGTGTCATAGAATAGCAGCGGCGCTGCAAGTTTAGTTTCTTTTCAATAAAGTCAGGCGTTAGGCAAGTGTCATTGAATAGCGGCGCGTCAGTGAAGAGCGGCGCTGCAAGTTTAGTTTCTTTTCAATAAAGTCAGGCGTTAGGCAAGTGTCATTGAATAGCGGCACTGCAAATTTAGTTTCTTTTCAATAAAGTCAGGCGTTAGGCAAGAGTCATTGAATAGCGGCGCGTCAGTGAAGAGCGGCGCTGCAAGTTTAGTTTCTTTTCAATAAAGTCAGGCGTTAGGCAAGTGTCATTGAATAGCGGCGCGTCAGTGAAGAGCGGCGCTGCAAGTTTAGTTTCTTTTCAATAAAGTCATGCGTTAGGTAAGTGTCATAGAATAGTGCCGGCGCTGCAAGTTTAGTTTCTTTTCAATAAAGTCAGGCGTTAGGCAAGTGTCATAGAATAGCGGCGGCGCTGCAAGTTTGGTTTCTTTTCAATAAAGTCAGGCGTTAGGCAAGTGTCATAGAATAGCGGCGGCGCTGCAAGTTTGGTTTCTTTTCAATAAAGTCAGGCGTTAGGCAAGTGTCATTGAATAGCGGCGCGTGATTGAATAGCGGCGCTGCAAGTTTAGTTTCTTTTCAATAAAGTCAGGCGATAGGCATGTGTCATTGAATAGCGGCGGCGCTGCAAGTTTAGTTTCTTTTCAATAAAGTCAGGCGCGCTTTGCAGCGGCGAAGTTCTGCTTTTAAATTTTTATTAAGAAGAAAAGAAAATCTTTTTAAACTGAGGGAAAATATACCAATAACAATTTGTTAAGGATCTGTTTTTTTGTGAAGCTGCCTTTACACAGCCTGTCCGCTGTTTTATAAATGAACGCCATATAAAGCCGTCCTTTCTCCTTCACAGTCAGTTCACGTGATTACGTGTGAGGCGTGATGACGCGATGCGCAACCCCCGCAACCCCGCCTCCCACGGCCAGCGAGCTGCAGTCCATCAGTCAGTCAGTCAGTCAGTCAGTGAGGGCTTTGCCTTTTATTAGTATAGATATATATACAGGTAAAATTCCATTACAACGAATATCTTTACAACGAAATTTTCATTACAACGAAATATTTTTATGGTCCAGTTTCCCCATATGACACGAGTCTATAGAAATCTCGTTACTACAAAGTAGATTCAGCAGATACTTTCATTACAACGAAGTGACGTTGAAATGCTTGAATGAATCATCCACAGAGCAGTTAGTTCTGTGGTCACAGCTCAGTTGTGCCCCGAACGATCCCCGAACAGAAACATTGTAAAAAAAAATGTTCTTTTTTCGAACTTTCCTTGTACTGTTTTTTTGCTATTTTTGTTTTTGGTGGTTTTCAGTGATACCTTTTGCTTATTTCTCATCAACATTTGAAAAACATCCATTGGTATTTAACTCATTGTCACCCTCCTATAGAAACGGCAGACACAAAAAAACGATAACAGTCCATATTGGAAAAAAAAAACTTTAAACCTTTGCAGCTCTCGATTGCAGCAAAAAGAAAGACAGAGCAAAAAAAAGAAGAAAAATCTTGGGTTGCAAATGTATGTGAACTGCTGCATTTGAAGACATCGAAAAAGCGATTTTTATGTGGTTCAGTGATTCTCGTTCAAGAAAAATTCCTATTAATGCTGCACTCATTCAAGAAAATGTGAGGTTTCTAAACTCTCTTGGGACCTCCCCCAATGGGATGGCACACTGAAGAGCGTCCTGAAGTGGCATCACTGCGTCTGTGGAAGACTGTTTATATGTTGCCGGGGCAACAGCAGGCTCACAGCTCTGATGCGCCTCGGCACTGAAGCAAACAGACAAGATCTTGATGGGTGATGCAAGGAACATTGTAAATGCAGGGAACAGTATTACTTGGCCATTAACCTGGTCACAACCCTGTCTGACTGCTGTGTCTATTTATAGGAGAGTGGCAGACCCCGCTACAATAAATAACCCTGCTGTTCCTGTTTCAAGCTGAATAAAGCTGGTTTTGCTAAAGTACTTAGACTCAGACTCGTGTTTTGAGATGTAAGACAAGGACTTATAGCACTACCACAATCTTTTAGGATTCACTTCTGTGGCGCCTCACTGCACCGATGTGAGCCTGCTGTTGCCCTGCCCTAGCAACGGACAAACAATCTTACATTGACATGGCAATCGCGCTTTGGGACGCACTTCAGCATGACGTTCCTGTTGGGTGTTTAGTGAGGGGGATCCCAAAAGAGTTCAGAAACCTCATAATATGAAGAAGAAGAAGAGGATGATTCTGCTTCTGATTTATAACTGTGCTGCCCACAACATGCTTCTGCATTCAGATAATGTTCGCGTTGAATTCCTCCTGACTAATTGCACAGCAGTGCTTAAGCCAGGCTTGCACCCATGGGGCTCGGCCGGGCACAGCCCGAAGAAGCAACGTGGGTCCCCCTTCCCATGGGCTCACCACCTATGGGAGGGGCCAAGGAGGTCGGGTGCAGTGTGAGTTGGGTAGTGGCCGAAGGCGGGGACCTTGGCGGTCCGATCCTCGGCTACAGAAGCTGGCTCTTGGGACATGGAATGTCATCTCTCTGAAGAGGAAGGAGCCTGAGCTAGTGCGCGAGGTCAAGAGGTTCCAGTTAGATATAGTCGGGCTCACCTCGACGCACAGCTTGGACTCTGGAACCAATCTCCTTGAAAGGGGCTGGACTCTCTACCACTCTGGAGTTGCCCCCGGTGAGAGGCGCCAAGCGGGTGTGGGCATACTTATTGCCCCCCAACTTGGAGTCTGTACATTGGGGTTTACCCCAGTGGACGAGAGGGTAGCCTCCCTCCGCATTAGGGTGGGGGGACAGGTCCTAACTGTTGTTTGTGCGTATGCACCAAACAGCAGTTTGGAGTACCCACCCTTTTTGGAGTCCCTGGAGGGGGTGCTGGAAGGCACACCTTCTGGGAACTCCCTCGTACTGCTGGGAGACGTCAATGCTCACGTGGGCAATGACAGTGAGACCTGGAAGGGCGTGATTGGGAGGAATGGCCCCCCCGATCTGAACCTGAGTGGTGTTTTGTTATTGGACTTCTGTGCTCGTCACGGATTGTCCATAACGAACACCATGTTCAAGCATAGGGGTGTTCATATATGCACTTGGCACCAGGACACCCTAGGCCTCAGTTCGATGATCGACTTTGTGGTCGTGTTGCCGGACTTGCGGCCACATGTCTTGGACACTCGGGTGAAGAGAGGGGCGGAGCTGTCAACTGATCATCACCTGGTGGTGAGTTGGCTCCGATGGTGGGGGAGGATGCCGGTCAGGCCTGGTAGGCCCAAACGTGTTGTGAGGGTCTGCTGGGAATGTCTGGCAGAGCCCCCTGTCAGAGGTAGCTTCAACTCCCACCTCCGGCAGAACTTCGACCATGTCCCGAGGGAGGTGGGGGACATTGAGTCCGAATGGGCCATGTTCCGTGCCTCTATTGTTGAGGCGGCTGACCGGAGCTGTGGCCGTAAGGTAGTTAGTGCCTGTCGTGGCGGCAATCCCCAAACCCGTTGGTGGACACCAGCGGTGAAGGATGCCGTCAAGCTGAAGCAGGAGTCCTACCGGTCCCTTTTGTCCTGTGGGACTCTGGAGGCAGCTGATAGGTACTGGCAGGCCCAAGCGGAATGCGGCTTCGGTGGTTGCTGAGGCAAAAACTCAGGCATGGGAGGAGTTTGGGGAGGCCATGGAGAACGACTTTCGAACGGCTTCGAGGAGATTCTGGTCCACCGTCTGGCGTCTCAGGAGGGGGAAGCAGTGCAGTGTCAACACTGTATATGGTGGGGATGGTGCGCTGCTGACCTCGACTCGGGACATTGTGGGTCAGTTGGGGGAGTACTTCGAAGACCTCCTCAATCCCACTAACATGCCTTCCAATGAGGAAGCAGAGCCTAGGGACTCGGATGTGGGCTCCCCCATCTCTGGGACTGAGGTCACCGAGGTGGTCAAAAAACTTCTTGGTGGCAGGGCCCCGGGGGTGGATGAGATGCGCCCGGAGTTCCTCAAGGCTCTGGATGTTGTAGGGCTGTCTTGGTTGACACGTCTCTGCAACATCGCATGGACATCAGGGACAGTGCCTCTGGATTGGCAGACTGGGGTGGTGGTCCCCCTCTTTAAGAAGGGGGACCGGAGGGTGTGTTCCAACTACAGAGGGATCACAATCCTCAGCCTCCCTGGAAAAGTCTATTCGGGGGTTCTGGAGAGGAGGGTCCGTCGGATAGTCGAACCTCGGATTCAGGAGGAACAGTGTGGTTTTCGTCCTGGTCGCGGACCAGTGGACCAGCTCTACACCCTTAGCAGGGTCCTGGAGGGTGCATGGGAGTTCGCCCAAACAGTCTACATGTGTTTTGTGGACTTGGAAAAGGCATTCGACCGTGTCCCTCGGGGAATCCTGTGGGGGGTGCTCCGAGAGTACTGATAAGAGCTGTTCGGTCCCTGTACGATCGGTGTCAGAGCTTGGTCCGCATTGCCGGCAGTAAGTCGAACCCGTTTCCAGTGAGAGTTGGACTCCGCCAGGGCTGCCCTTTGTCACCGATTCTGTTCATAACTTTTATGGACAGAATTTCTAGGCGCAGCCAGGGTGTTGAGGGGGTCTGGCTTGGTGGACTCAGGATTGGGTCACTACATTTTGCAAATGATGTTTGCTTCATCAGGTCGTGATCTTCAGCTCTCTCTGGATCAGTTCGCAGCTGAGTGTGAAGCGGCTGGGATGGGAATCAGCACCTCCAAATCCAAGACCATGGTCCTCAGCCGGAAAAGGGTGGAGTGCCCTCTCAGGGTTGGGAGCAAGATCCTGCCCCAAGTGGAGGAGTTCAAGTATCTTGGGGTCTTGTTCACGAGTGAGGGAAGAATGGAGCGTGAGATCGACAGGCGGATCGGTGCGGCGTCTGCAGTGATGCGGGCTCTGCATCGGTCTGTCGTGGTGAAAAAGGAGCTGAGCCATAAGGCAAAGCTCTCAATTTACCAGTTGATCTATGTTCCTACCCTCACCTATGGTCATGAGCTATGGGTAGTGACCGAAAGAACGAGATCGCGAATACAAGCAGCTGAAATGAGTTTTCTCCGCAGGGTGTCTGGGCTCTCCCTTAAAGATAGGGTGAGAAGCTCAATCATCCGGGAGGGGCTCAGAGTAGAGCCGCTGCTCCTCCGCATCGAGAGGAGTCAGATGAGGTGGCTCGGACATCTGATCAGGATGCCTCCTGGACAACTCCCTGGTGAGGTGTTCCGGGCACGTCCAACCGGGAGGAGGCCCCAGGGAAGACCCAGGACACACTGGAGGGACTATGTCTCCCGGCTGGCCTGGGAACGCCTTGGGATTCCCCCGGAAGAGCTAGAAGAAATGGCAGGGGAGAGGGAAGTCTGGGCATCTCTGCTCAAGCTGCTGCCCCGGCGACCCGACCTCAGATAAGCGGAAGAGGATGGATGGATGGATGGATGCTTAAGCCATTGGATTTGGGCATCATTCGCACCCTGAAAGTGTATTATCACAAGAAAATGCTGAGAAAAATTCTCGTCAGAATAACTTGTAGACAGGAGAAGATTAAAATTAACGCGAAAGAAACTATTGAAATGATTTCAAACACCTGGACGCAGGTTAAAGAAAGCACTACAGTGACAAATACAGAATCTCATTACGACAAAACTTTCATTACAACGAAATATGTTTTATGTCCCTGGCAGTTCGTTGTAATAAGCTTGGCCTAGGGCACAAAATAACCTAGCACTGGCACTGGCAACACCCATCAGTTGTTTAATTGTATTATTGCAAATATGGTGGAGGCAAGATCATTCCATTGTCACCCAGTACCACGTCATGTAACCAATGTTCAGCTCTTTAAGTGGTTGGCCAGCATTCTATTCTTTACAATGCGACTGGCCTTATTAGTATTTGTCTTTCTCTAAGGCTCCAGAAAGTGCCACTGCTGTGGAAAATATCCTACATTGTTCCTGTTGCAAAGAAGGCTGGTGCCTCTTCACCTAATGACTACAGACCAGTAGAACCTACGTCTCACATCATGAAGACCTTTGAGAGACTTGTCTTTGACTATATGAGTCCTCTTGTGGTAGAACACCTGGACTCACTGCAGTTTGCCTATTGTTGGACAAAGACTGAAGAGAAGGATGCAATTATCTATCTGCTCCACAAGGCTTTTCTTACCTGGCAAAGCTGGCAGCACTGTGAGGATTATGTTTTTTTCATTTCTCCAGTGCCTTCAATACCATCCAGCCATCCCTGTTAAGTATGCAGGTGGATGAGCCCATTGTGCGCTGGATAATGGCCATATGTTGGACAGACCTCAGTTTGTGATGTGAATGTGAGCAACACTAGAGCACCACAAGGAACAGTCCTGTCTCCTTTTCTCTTCACTCAGTCCACCTCGAACTGTAAATATAACACCAGGTCATGTCAACTGCGGATATTCTCAGATGATTCTACTTTTATTGGGTGTATTTATGGGCGGGTGAGACAGAGTATAGGAGTCAGGTAGATAACTTTGTGCAAAGAGAATTGTCTTCAACTTAACATCAGCAAAACCATGGACATGTTTGTTGACTTTCATCACACCAAAGAGCCTCTATGTCCAGTAACTATTCAGGATTTAGGTGTAGAGGTGGTACACTCCTACAGGTACTTGGTGGTCCACATTAATGACAGATTGGACTGGTCTTGGAACACAGGGTAACTATATAAGAAAGGGCAGAGCTGGTGATAGTGATATCCTTCATATCTTTATACATTTTTGTGATGGCCAGTGTGATTCTTTTACACAGTGGTGTGCAGGGCTGGTAACTTCAGTACAAGAGAGGCCCACCGAATGAACAAACTAATTAAAAGGGCAGGCACTTGGAGCCCTGAAGAGAATTAAAAACAAAACCGAGTGCCATTATCAACAATGTGGCACATCCTCTCTCTGACGGACTAACAGCAATACGCCTGTATAATGCCTCACTGGGACTGCGACTGCCAAGTCAGACGTTTTCTTTCTTTTTAAAATGTATTCCATTTTTGTCATTCTGGTGTGTGCTAAGACCATAGAGTGTGTATATATATATTTATTTTCCAGTTTATGTATTTATTTATTTAAAGAGCTTCTGTAAAAGGCCAAATTTCCCTCTGAGGACAAATAAAGTTCTATTTCTATTTGATATATTTTAGAGATAAGCTAAGTTGCATCTGTCACAATGTATTTCAGTAACCTCTCTCCGCAGCAACCAGGCAGCATTTGTTTTTGCTCACACTTCATTGCTGTTACTGCCATCACATTTCAGGTGGGAATCTAAATATTAGATAGACCATTTATTTTATTTAATTTTAATTATTGATATATTTTGCAAGGCTGTTGAAATAATTTACAGAAAATTTAAAAAGCAGGAACACAGATTATAATTAGAAATAAGAAGTCTAAGTAAATCACTAAATTAGCTTTCAGTTAATTTGACAGCAAGTTTAAAGTCTTCCTTTCGATATTTAAAACTCTAAATGAATTAGGTCACTTAACTTTAATGCTTAAATGGGCTGTAAATGTAACATTTTTTTAAAAATGTTAATTTTGCTATTTCGTAATGTTGTGGCTCTTGTTTACTTATTTTTAATAATCATTTTCTGTTGGTACCATTTTGTGTAGTTTTTCATGGTCATGGCCATATTGTTTCTGCGGGCATGTGATGTTGCCCCAGATTGTGTGTGATATCAAGACGTCAAAAGCCTTTGAGATGATGTTGGAGCTCCACCACATATTGAAGCTTTTGGATATTTAAAAACAAGGTATGGTGGTACAATAATAGTAGGGTACTGCAGATTGTAGTTACTATAGTTCAGGATTTCTGCTTTGACTTCTTTAGACCTTTGATTTTTTTCTGACGCTTTGGTTTTCTTCATTGGCTTCTTTAGATTTTTTGGCACTTGCAATCAAGCTCCAGCTTCTCTAGGTCCCATGTTTTGGGCGTGTACCAAATTAACATTATTCTGGACAAACATTTTAAAATCCCTATCAGACAGCCTTGGTGTCACAATCCCTCCTTACCCATTAACAGCTGTGTTTGGTGTACTCCCAAATGGGCTTAAAGCGGAGAAGGACAAACAAACTGTAGCTGTCTCTACTTCACTATTAGCATGTAGACTTATCTTGCTCAACTGGAAGAATCCTATCCCACATTTTATAAGGCAGTGGGTAACTGATGTTATATGCTCTTTGAAATTGGAAAAAATCAAATTCTCACTTAGAGGATCTGTACAAAACTTTTTAAAACCCTGGCAGGGACTAATCAATACATTTTTAGAATAAGCTTTTGTATTGGGGAGAAGGACTGCTTTTTTCTCTTTACTACTCTCAACGGTTTTTCTCTGGCTGTTGGCCTTCCTCTCTTTCTCATGGATGGGGATTGAATTGAGTTTAGTTTTGTTCAGTTTGACTTGATTGTATGGAATTTTACATGCTTTTAATAAATTCAATAAAAGAAAAAAAAGATTTTTTGACATGGATGCTCACTAGCCTTATTGTTTTGGATTTGCATCTTAAACTCCTTCTTTCAAGGTTTGCATTTAATTGTGTACTACTTTGGACAGACCTTTTCCCATCTTTGTCCAGAATTTTAAGTCTTAGTGTACACTACGATCAAAAGAGCTTCTGAAATTTCCCAGTATAAGTAAAACTGCTATAGAAGACAGAGCCTTTAGTTAAAAAGATGCAATACATTGCAAAAAAATACCTCTCTGATGTTGGAGTTGCCCACTGTCTCAGTATTTAAATCAAGATTGAAGGCTCATAATTTTCATATCGTCTGCAGTTGTTAGTTGGGCTGCTAAGGCTTTTTAATCATTTTATCAGTTTTGACAGAGATTTACAAACCTTTCCCTGCTGGAAATATCGTTTCCTGCATATGCTGTGATGTATTACAAAAATCTGCTGGTGAACTGGGTGGATGGATCACCTAATAGTACAGGAATCTTGAGAAGAATTTTTGTAAGTAAGTATTTTTAATAAAAAGAGAGTGTGAGTGAGTGTGGGGGTATGCTCTGTGATGGACTGGTACCTCATACAGTGTTGCTTCTTGTCTTGCACCCAATGTTACTGAGATAGACTCTACCTCTGTTCAACCCAGAATGAAATAAGCAAGCTCAAAAAAAGGAATAGAGGTACATTGTAAAATGTTTTTTTGCTAAGCATTGTTACATCGGCCTTATGACAGTGCAGTGTTTTGTGCTGTCTTTTGCATGTATTGATGAAGCATGTGCTTTTTTAAAAGCACAAGACATCGTGTCATGTGAAGACATGTTGTATGCATTCTGACCATTGTGTTGTCTTCATTTTGACAATACAACTCTGGTGACAAGGATGGAGCTTACACTCCCACTACCTTTTATAATCCTTGCATTGTCTGATGAGCCTCCAGCACTGTTAACTCGCTGGAGTGAATCCTTTGAAGCATATTTAGCAGTTGTTGATCTAGACGAGGTAAGCAATGCTCGTAAAATGGCCATATTTATACATTGTTTAGGCACCGAAGACAGACCGAAAACCCTCAGCACTGCAGCTGCAGTAAGCCTCCTAGTATCTACACCTCAAAGTGTCATCATCTGATGAATCCTGTTCCATCATCGCCATCAATCGGAGGTGGAATCAGTTCATGTTTGTGACCAACTTGTGGGTTTTAGCCAGCTTTTGTTACATGATGAATTTATCGGGGAACAACTTGTGGGACATGCTGGTAACCCTGAAGTTCATGAAAGACTACTGATGTCACCAGATATTATAACTCTTGTGAAAGCAATTGGCCTATCATTTCTACTGCCAAGCTCACAGATAAACTTGCCATTTCTCTGTTTTAGCACCAGCCACCTTGCTGCCCGCACAACAAGTAACTATAGCCTTCTGCACTACCGGCAAGGATGCACTTTCATTTCAGGACAGCTCCAATGTTTACTGTACAAGGCGGCTGAAAACTGCTTAGAGACTTTGTTGCCAGAACTAGGGCTCTGCTGGTCTTAACTCTAGAACTGGAAGCTGTCCCACAGAAGGTCACAAGTGCCAAACCCATTGAAAGCTTAACCACTTTGCTAAAGTCTGTCGTTAATCCCCTGCTTCATCAGTACAAATGGAACAGTCATCTCCCACTCACACTGCATTAACAGCAATCCACTCCGTAAGCTCCACAGCTTCCACCTTCAAATTTTGTATTTCAGAGTTGGACGGTGTGTCTTCTTTTGCTGTTGGATGCAGGCAGCGGTGTCTCTGCTTAATTTGGCCATTGTCCAAGTAGACTTTCCTCTCACCTGACTCTCACTGCTCCCTCTTCTGTTCTATTAAGGTTATAGCAGTTCTAAAATTGAAATTGTGGGCACACTCTGCCTGCCTGTACGCCATGGCCAAAAGTACTTGCCTGACTTGATATTTCACATTGCTTACCATGGTGATGACTTGTTAGGCCTGGACATATTTACAGCTCAGAGATATACGTTCCTAGTGTCACACATGTGTGTTTGGGAGTCAAACAAAGGGAGCAGAAAATGACAATTCCACACTAGGCCAGGGGGTGGCAGGTCTCACTAGATCTCTCTCTTTTCTCTCTGCAGACCAGACATGAGAAATTCTGCCTTTATTCAATTACGGTCCGACGACGTCACTTCTTGTCGCAGCCCTGAGGATGTCACCTCCATTCCACCTTGATGACATCACTTCCCTTGAAACCACCTTAAAAACCCACCATCCTCCATACTTGAATCAGTTCTGTTTTGGACTCAAACCTGTACACATTGTACTCAAACTTCAGCCTTTTGCAGGCAGGGAAAATATACAGGTGGCTGCCCCAAACCTTTGTTGTGTGTGCGGCTATTTATTTCACACTAGACCCTTATGGGTCAGCTGTCCTTACTGTCAGATCACCATGGCCTCAGCAATGGCTGGGGCCATTTTACAGGTTATGATCATCTCTCAGCTTTTAACCACCACTAAGCTCTGCTTGATCCTGCAATAAACACCGTCATCAAACCTCTCCATAGAGTACACGTGACTGTCCAGGATAGTGTGACTGTTGAACTATACAGCCTGTTGGAGAATTCATTGAACAAGTTAATGCCTCACCATGGGTCTCAATTCTGGTGATAGTGTGGACAAAAAAGGCACACTGACAACAGGCAGATAATATTTCTCAATTCTCTTTTTTATTCATTTGGAGTCACAGTAAGTAGAGATTCAAAAGAGCATAACTTATTGCCGCAAAGCTCAATTTGAACACCGAGAAAAAATTAGGAGGGGTTTTTATAATTCAGCATTTCATGATTAATAAGACAGAAAGAACATCCTTATCAAAACAGTAAAGTTAAACAATATGTCTGTTGAGCTAAGCATTATCTGTGTTTTGGAAGCTAAGCACAGGAGAGACGCCTTTGCATAAACTACATGTACTTTCTGCAGCCTTGTGACCTTGTCCCTAAAACATTCACTCTGAGAGAGGAAAAAAAAAACAAGAAACAGCTTAGATTTTATTCATGTGGACACTATTTCTCCTGAACCCTGGAATAACATATTTTTGTTAGTTCATAAGCCAAGCGTCTCTCACTGGCAAGTTACAAAATAGTTATTATAAAAATTCTAATTTACTAAACACACAAAATACATGGTGCTGAGGAGAACATTCTTCTTCTACAATAGCCAAAAAATGATTGGGGCTTGCTTGTGCGCATTGACCTCAGGGCCGTGAAGAAAACAGTAATACCAGGTAAATACCCATTATCAAACCCTGAGAAACTCACCACCTAGTCCCATGGCCCTAAAGTATTTTCCAAACTGAACCTTTGCCAAGGGTACTTGCTGATTCCTTTCTACGCTGAAATCAGAGCTATGACTGTCATCCAGAACGTGGTGTTTTGTTTTACTACGGTACTATTTGCCCTCACCTCTGCCCCCAGATGTTTTCAGAAGTTGTCTACTATCTTTGCTGGGATTCCTGGAATGGTCATCTATCTAGATGACATTATTGTGCATGACCCAACCCCAGCTGGCTAGGATTTGGTCATTTCTAAATCAGAAGCCAGTTTAACTGGTTTAACAGTGAAATTCACAGGAAGCTAAAGGCTTTCACCATTGCATTCCAGCCTGGCAATGCAGAACCCTACAAAAGCTGCAGGTATGAACTCTGGAAAGCGATCACATAGGCAGTATGGGTGGGGCTTAGTATTACAGTTTAATAGCACTCGTGATGTCTCACAAATGTGGAAGGGCATCCAGGTACTGGCTGATTATAAGACAGCAATAGTCGCTGGAGCTCTTTTCATCCAAATGAGTTCAATGCTTTGAGTGCAGCAAGAGAGAGCCCCCAGTGCACTTACCTACAGAACAACAAGACTGTACCTTAACTGTCACTGCAGAGGACATGAGGAAGCCTTTCAGAAAAATCAATGTTAGAAAGGCATCTGGACCTGATCAAATTAGTGGAATAGTTTTAAAAATGTGCAGTGATCATTTAGATGTTGTTTCTCAGGACACATTTAACCTTTCTCTGAGTTAAACAATGGTACCAATGTGCTTTAACAATATGATTATTCCAGTGCTTAAGAAAAACAATGCACAATACCTTAATGCCTGCCATTCAGTAGCCCTGACTCCTGTAAGTGTTTTGAGAGACTGGTACTGGGACACATTAAGAGTCAGTCAGTCATCATCCAACCCGCTATATCCTAACACAGGGTCACGGGGGTCTGCTAGAGCCAATCCCAGCCAACACAGGGCGCAAGGCATGAGCAAATCCCCGGGCAGGGCGCCAGCCCACCGCAGGGCACACATACACACCAAGCACACACTAGGGACAATTTAGGATCGCCAATGCACCTAACCTGCATGTCTTTGGACTATGGGAGGAAACTGGAGCACCCGGAGGAAACCCACATAGACACAGGGAGAACATGCAAACTCCACGCAGGGAGAACCCAGGATGCAAACCCATGTCTCCTTACTGCAAGGCAGCAGCACTATCACTGTGCTACCGTGCCGGCCCACATTAAGAATATTATTCCAAACAGCTTGGACCATGTGCAGTTTGCTTATAAACACAACAGGTCTACAGAGAACGCAGTCGCACTTGCACTGCACAGCAACTTGGAACATTTGGATAGAGAGAGCTCTTATTTGTAGATTACAACTCTGCCTTCAACACTGTAATTCCATCCAGGCTGATCACTGAGCTCCTTTGCCTGGGTCTCAGTTCCTCTCTGTGCTATTGGATGTTGGACATTTTGACTGGCAGGCCCCAGCACATATGGAATGGTAGACATTCTTCCTCTACGCTGATTCTAAACACTAGCACCCCAAAGGCAAGGTGCTAAGTCTACTGCTCTGTGCTGTTCAGCCTTGACTGTATGGCCAGATATAGCTCTAATACCATCATTAAGTTTGCTAATGATTCCACTATCATAGGCAAAATTGATGAGACAGCTTATCAAGAGGAGATTAGGCTCCTGTCAGAGTCGTGTAAGGACAATGATCCCTCTCTGAACATCAGCAAGACTGAGGGGATGATTATTGATTTCAAGAAGCATCAGGTAAAGCACACCCCCATTTACATTAGGGGGTGAGGCTGTGGAAAGAGTGAACAGTTTTAAATCCCAGAAGTTATTATCACCAGTGATCTTAGGCAGACAGAACACATTACTACAGCGGTCACTAAACAGGCCCATCAGCAACTGTACTTTCTCAGATGTCTAAGGAAGGCACAAATGTCTCCAGCAGTCTTCATCAACTTTTATAAATGTACCACAGAGTCCATCCAAGGTGTGCTGGTATGGGAGCAGTTCAGCTTGGGACTGCATGGCACTGCAGCGCGTGGTGAAAACAGTGCAGATCATCACTGTCATAGAGATACCATCTCTGCAGAAAATATTTGCCAAGTGCTGTCAGGGAAATGCAAAATGAATCATGAATTACCCAGGTCACCCTGTATGGACATTTTTCTCCCTCCTTCCATAAGAGAGGCACTATAGAACCATTAACACCAAAACTGTGAGATTTAAGAAGAGTTTCTACCCGAAGGTAATAAGGCTGCTCATCTGTCATATGTGATAAACTGCCTGTAATCAACTGAGCAAGTCAATTGTCACATCTTCTGTAATTCTTGTGCATGACATGTTATGCTTAGTGTTATTCGCTGTGATCATTGTTAATATTAGATTGAAGTTCAAACTATTTCTCTTCCTGATATTTTATGTGGATTATTGTGTCTAAATGGAATATTACGCAAGTAACAATTCCATTGCACATTGCACATGTGACAATAAAAAAGACCTTGACCTTGATGAATGCCTCCACAGAGTATTAAGTACTCATCACCTCACATTGAATGGTGATAAATGTATTTTCTCAGTGCCTTCCATTGAGATTGTTGGATTTCAACTGATTGTTGATGGCCTCTTTTCACTCCAATCTCATGTGCAAGTAATGCAGCACACCCACAAGCGTAATACAATGTGAGTATCAGAACTGGACCATGGAGCAGTGGAAGAAGGTGGCATGGTCTGATGAATCACATTTTCTTTTAAATCATGTGGATGGCCACGTGTGTATACATTGTTTATCTGGGGAAGAGATGCCTAAAGGATGCACAATGGGAAGTAGGCAAGCCGGCGAAGGCTGTGTGATGCTCTGGGCAATATTCTGCTCAGAAACCTTGGGTCCTGGCATTCTTGTAGATGTTACTTTGACACTTATCACCTACCTCAAGATTGTTGTTGACCACGTAGACCCCTTCATGGCAATTGTATTCCCTGCTGGCATTTGCCTGTTTCAGCAGAATAATGTGCCATGCCACACTGCAAACATTGTTCAGGAATGGTTTGGGGTACATGACAAAGAGTTCAAGGTGTTGACTTGGCTTCCAAATTCCCCAGATCTCAATCCGGTTGAGTACCTGTCGGATGTGCTGGAAAAAACAAGTCCGATCCATGGAGGCCCCACCTTGCAACTTACAGCACTTAAAGGATCTGCTGCTAATGCCTTAGTGCTGGATACCTTCAGAGGTTAGTGGCATGAGGGGTACCTACATAAAATTAGGAAGGTGGTTTTAATTTTGTGGCTGATTGGTGAATATACTGTATACTGTACCATACTATATTGTATATATGTAAAAATTCTGCACACAACACCCCATAATGACAACGTGAAAAAAGTTTACTTGAGGTTTTTGCAAATTTATTAAAAATAAAAAAAGGAGAAATCACATGTACATAAGTATTCACAGCCTTTGCTCAATACTTTGTCGATGCACCTTTGGCAGCAATTACAGCCTCAAGTCTTGTTGAATAAGAAGCCACAAGCTTGGCACACCTATCCTTGGCCAGTTTCGCCCATTCCTCTTTGCAGCACCTCTCAAGCTCCATCAGGTTGGATGGGAAGCATCGGTGCACAGCCATTTTAAGATCTCTCCAGAGATGTTCAATCGGATTCAAGTCTGGGCTCTGGCTGCGCCACTCAAGGACATTCACAGAGTTGTCCTGAAGCCACTCCTTTGATATCTTGGCTGTGTGCTTAGGGTTGTTGTCCTGCTGAAAGATGAACCGTCACGCCAGTCTGAGGTCAAGAGCGCTCTGGAGCAGGTTTTCATCCAGGATGTCTCTGTACATTTCAGCAGTCATCTTTCCCTTTATCCTGACTAGTCTCCCAGTCCCTGCTGCTGAAAAACATCCCCACAGCATGATGCTGCCACCACCATGCTTCACTGTAGGAATGGTATTGGCCTGGTGATGAGCGGTGCCTGGTTTCCTCCAAACATGACGCCTGGCATTCACACCAAAGAGTTAAATCTTTGTCTCATCAGACCAGAGAATTTTCTTTCTCATGGTCTGAGAGTCCTTCAGGTGCCTTTTGGCAAACTCTAGGCGGGCTGCCATGTGCCTTTTACTAAGGAGTGGCTTCCGTCTGGCCACTCTACCATACAGGCCTGATTGGTGGATTGCTGCAGAGATGGTTGTCCTTCTGGAAGGTTCTCCTCTCTCCACAGAGGGCCTCTGGAGCTCTGACAGAGTGACCATCGGGTTCTTGGTCACCTCCCTTCTCCCCCGATCGCTCAGTTTAGATGGCCGGCCAGCTCTAGGAAGAGTCCTGGTGGTTTCGAACTTGTTCCACTTACGGATGTGCTCATTGGGACATTCAAAGCAGCAGAAATTTTTCTGTAACCATCCCCAGATTGGTGCCTCGAGACAATCCTGTCTTGGAGGTCTACAGACAATTCCTTTGACTTCATGCTTGGTTTGTGCTCTGACATGAACTATCAACTGTGGGACCTTATATAGACAGGTGTGTGCCTTTCCAAATCATGTCCAATCAACTGAATTTACCACAGGTGGACTCCAATTAAGCTGCAGAAACACCTCAAGGATAATCAGGGGAAACAGGATGCACCTGAGCTCAATTTTGAGCTTCATGGCAAAGGCTGTGAATACTTATGTACATGTGCTTTCTCAATTTTTTTATTTTTAATAAATTTGCAAAAATCTCAAGTAAACTTTTTTCATGTTGTCATTATGGGGTGTTGTGTGTAGAATTCTGAGGAAAAAAATGAATTTAATCCATTTTGGAATAAGGCTGTAACATAACAAAATGTGGAAAAAGTGATGCGCTGTGAATACTTTCCGGATGCACTGTATATAGAGATAGCACCAATGCTTTGCCATTAAGAAATTTTGAATTAAACAATGCAATATTAGCTGATGAGGGTTCAGTGTGCACAGAGGTTATTTTAGCATATTGAAAATTTGGCACACTGATACTCTTATTTTGAAAGTCATGAATAAGATGGTGTATTCCTGAGCAAATGCTGTCATTGAACTTTTTAGTCGCAGCCTGGTGGTGATGGCGACCTGATAAATGATGTAAATATTTTGGGCTCCGCACAATGGCAATGTCTTTTTATTACAGACCCGGGAGTACTTCCGGTGCCAGGGCGATTGCCAGATGAAAGCACTTCCAGGTCACACGGAAGTCCATTATAAGAGGGAGCTTGTCTCCCTGCAATGACTTCTCTTTGCTCCCAGTGACTCCAGCAGGTCTGCACTGCCGAACTACATCTCCTGGCATGCCTTGCTGATTTCCTAAGGGGCACCAACATCCGGGGCTGCTGCCATCTAGCATGCTGGGGGATTAAAAAGCTTCCAGCGATGCCTTTCTTTCCTAGTGAGCTGTCCTTCCATCCCTTTTGGTCCTCCCATCCAGGTAAGGAACCATCCCCTCTCCCCATCTACAATATATATATATATATATATATATATACTAGTTGATTACCCAGTGGCTTCGCTCACTGAGTGCAAGGGAAAAAAATAAAACGTAGTCTATAAGTTATTAAACAGTAAAACATTAACATTTAAGAAGTAAAGACACATTGAGCACTACTGGAGTGGTTTCGGGTAAACTACATTTTAAAGGCGTTATAACACAACAGGTAAGTAGTAGATCCCTTGTGAAAGGCGCTACATGACCGCTGTGGTATAGAAATTACATTTTCTATGTGATCGTCCAAATTTTTGCCTGACAACCTTGCACTACATGCCTGTGATTTACTTGTTAAAATAATTAATCACAAAAGCAACCTTGAATGTTATGGAGTTTTAGTGACCCGAACTTACCTTAAGGGACAGTAAGTAGTTGTGCAGGGCAATTTACAAACTCCTGCTTCGATGGTGCCGATTACACTCATTCACAAAGATTTCCACTCTCCCAGGAGCCGATGAGGTACTTGAAGTGTCACAAACAGTGCGAGAAGACAGGATGCTGCCCGAAACTGCAAAGCTCTCGACTCGGCATTCTACGCCTCCCAGCGTCCACTTTGTTCTCATGACCCCTCGCAGCTGAAGGCAGTCTCGTCTTCACATTGTTTACAGCTCTGCGCAGTTAAAAAGTAGAAAGACACAAAGCTGTTTTCCTCATCTCTTCTACTATCAAGTATTGCCAACTAAAAAAAAGTTACAATGTGGCAGTTTCCGTGACGGTCACATGGACGAATAAATAAAAGTTCTCTGTCAGAACGCGCCTGATGGCGGACGGCTCAGCGCTGTAGTCCAGACAGGGGGGCTGGGAGAGGGTGATGCGAGGCGCACACAAATAATAACAATTCGTAAAGACGATATAAAAATGGTGTCCACAAACGAAGTGATTAGTTCCTGTATTATAATATGTTCTGTGGTCATAGGTAATTTCCATACCGTGTGGTCATACGTAATTTCCATTTCAAACGCGAAAAGAATTTTATATATATAGATATATATATATATATATAGATATATATATATATATATATATATATATATATATATATATATATAAAGTATAGTGATGCCCAGGGCGCGTACTGCTGTTCTAGCCCCGGCACAAACAGGCAGGACACCAATTGCCAAACAACACACACATTAATTTTCATTGTCTTCACAGCACACAAGGCTCACAGCCCAACACAGCCCCTTTTGCCGTCAGTCCTTCCGCCTCCACTCCTCCTCAGGCTTTGTCCTCTTCCTCCCGACTCTGGCAGTTCACTTCTGATGACTGGCCCCTTTTAACAAGGCACCCAGAAGGAGTCCAGGTGCCCAACGAGCCTCTTCCAAATAGGGCCCTGAAAGTGTCCATGTACCCCCTGATGGTGGCTACAAGCCCCAGCAGGGTTGAGATCCCATGCTCATGACCCATGGACCCGCTGGAAACCAAGGGGGTTGCCCTCTCTTGGTCCGGGGGAGAAACTGTCCTGAAAATACACTCCCCCCTGGCCCTTCCATAATCAGGGCGTCCCAGCCAGGGCCCATACCCTGCCACAATATATATATATATATATATATATATATATATATATATATATATATATATATATATATATATATATATATACATACACACACACACACACACACACACACATACATATATGCAATGCCAATAATGAGAAGACAAGCTAGATTTCCATCCTATTATTTAGGAAATGAATAATAAATAAGACACACAAAATAGTGCAATATAGTATATGATGAGTATAAAGCACAACTACTGAAGAAGATGAAAAGGAGATGAAAGCTGGCAAATCCTTGAAATGTAACTTGAAAGAGATAAACCATTTCAAATGGAGAAAACTGAAACAATCTCAGCGGTGAGTCAAGCAAGTAGACATCTGTGAGGAGTGAAACGAGGATTGTCCAAATAAAAAGTGTTGATGGGATTTTCTTTTTTTAGCAGATGACAGCTATGCTTCAGTTCCAAAGATAAGCAAGGAAGTTGTTTAGTTGTCATTATTGTCCTTTGTGAATGGAATGATTTGCCTTTTTTTAAAATTATGTAACCCAGAACTGAATGGTGTGAACAATTGAATATCCCACTTCCAATAGGGATGACTGCTGCTTTTATTGACATCCTTATAAACACTGAAGGAACACATTTGAGGTATTTTTTCATTGCACACAGAAAAAGGTTAAAAATAGAACACCTTACTAACAGAACAAACACATGTATCACTTCACGTAATGTCCGCTACACATTTTCTGGAGACAACAAAAAATTTTATGCTAATTTGCCTTGATTGTACCCAAAACAGGGAGACATTCAAGAAACAAAGAATTGCTGTTTGTTTGTAGAAGACCCTGGAGGTATTTATGGGAGAGCATGTAAGTGCCCAGTAAGCAGTCCTGACTAAATGTGGTCAGTTGTAAAAGTAAACCAGCTCTCAAAAACAAAAACAAACATATAAAACAAAACCGAAAAACAACAGTAATGCAGTAAAATAAGTAAGGCTTGTAAAACCATATGAAACATAAACAAAGGACAAACACTGCTAACAAAAGCAGTTAAACAAAGAATAAAAAAATAAAGTAAGGGTGCTGTAATATGGGTCAACTGAAAATTCCCTCTATGTTTCCAATTTTCTTTTTAGGAGAAAAAATGTCTTTCCTAATGTCATGCGTCAGTGCATTACTGCTAGTGCACCCACCAGGCACAAACACAGCCATGCCATGCGATGTAATAACACAATAGTGTGACCATCTTGGAACACTGAAAGCATAAGGCTGCTGAATTTGGAAGACAGATAATATAATTGCCTGAATGATGAGAGGAGTTTAGAAGGAACAGCTAAAAAAATGCTCCAGTACATGAGGCACAACAAAATGGGCCAGTTTAGCCTGTTTAACACAGAATTTAGAGTAAAAAGGTATAGAGCAGGAGCTCCATCCTCTACCAGGCTGAATTGAGAGGTACCTTTCTATGGTGTCAAGACGAAAGGGGTGTGGCCTTTTCTGGGCATCATGGGTGGAGTTAAATGTCCTCTTTGTGTGTCTTCTCAGAACTGTAGGTGAGAGAAAAAGGATAGTTAGCGACAGCACCTCCTCTCAATGTCAATGTCACTTTATTTATAGAGCACATTTTAAACAATATCAGTAATAACACAGCTTAAGTGTTATACTATAGCTTTTCAATATTAAATACGATACATATAAATAAAATAAACAGTAAAATAGAATAAAACACAATACAACCAGCAGTAAATTGAAACAAACAAATAACTAAGAGGAGCGATATCATCAATATCACTGAAGGTCACGGAAAAGCTAGAGAATATAATGTGTCTTCAATCTCATTTTAAACAGTTCAATTGAATGTAATTAGGTAAAGAATTCCACAGACGAGGTGCAGCAGCTGCAAGAGCCCTGTCTACCTTAGTTTTGCACTTAGTATAAGGGACAACAAGAAATAATTAACAGGTAGTTCAAAGCTCTCTGGATGGCTGGTGTATAACACACAATTCAGATAAATATGTGGAACCATACCCATTTAATGATTTAAAAACCCGGAGCAAAATTTTAACATCATTTATAAAGCTAACTGGCAGCCAGTGTAAAGAGGCTAAAATTGGACTTACAGAGGTGAACTTTTTTGCCTCAACCAAGAAACGAGCAGTAGCATTCTGAAACCAATTTTAACCTGTGTATCAGGAATTTACTGATCCCACAATACAAAGAGTTACAGTAATAAAAATGGGGAAAAGATAAAAGCATGAGTAACTTTCTTCAGATCATTAGGAGATAAAAAGGTTTAACCCTGGCTAAATTTCAAAGATCAAAAAAGCAACTCTTGACCATAGAATTAATCTGTTTCTTAAAAGAGAGGTTACTGTCAAAAATAACATCGTAAGATTCCAAAGTTGAGGTTTGCAAAAGTCCATGAAAGAGCCAAGAAGTTCAAAATAAATTTGAGCTTTGGCTCCTGCAGCCAAATGGGGGTACTGCTTATGTGCATCGAGCCATGAAGGTGAACCCCAGGTATACATGGATGGCCCAGTCCCCCTTAACTCAGCCATGTGGGGCAGGTAAACCTGAGCTGAACCATGAATTTAAAGGGCTTCAAGCTCAAGAACTAACAGGTAACCCAGGGGTTAGATTTCTTCTGTGAACACAATTACTGGATTGAGACAAGATCAGTCACCAGCAAGAACCCCCTTTCCCAACAGGTAATATCTGAGTTGTGTGATTGCTCATTTAATGACCAGGGTCTCCCCATCAGCCACTGCATACTTTGTTTACTGGTTCAGTAGTTTTCAGCTGAGGTACATTACAGGTTTTTCAGCTCCTTTGATGACTTGGCTCAACATGGCTCAAAGGTTAGAACCTAAGGTGTCAGTTTGGAGCAGTAGAAGTAAGCAATGCCTTGAGGAGGTTTACATCGTAGATGCATAGATTTGGTTGCTAGACTAAATAGTCCACTAATTCCCTTTGTTTCTGCACTTGTATGGTTCTTGCCAATGATTGAGGAGTTTGGAGTGGAAGATGGGTATCAAAACTATCACTCTATCTCCCAGGTGGAACTCGCGATGTTGGGTACCTTGGTTATGCAAACCAGTCTGCACATGCTGAGCCACCTCCAAAAGTTCACTAACAAGGGACCACATCTTATGGCAAAGCAGTCACGAAGAAATGCAACATATTGGATGTTGTTATGGGAGGAAGGGGCTGCCTCCTCCTCCCAACCCTTTCTAATCAGATGGTGCAGACCTATAAATACCTGGGAGTGCAGCTGGATGATAAATTGGACTGGACTGCCAATACTGATGCTCTGTGTAAGAAAGGACAGAGCCGACTATACTTCCTTAGAAGACTGGCGTCCTTCAACATCTGCAATAAGATGCTGCAGATGTTCTATCAGACGGTTGTGGCGCGCGCCCTCTTCTACGCCGTGGTGTGCTGGGGAAGCAGCATAAAGAAGAGGGACGCCTCACGCCTGGACAAACTGGTGAGGAAGACAGGATCTATTGTAGGCACAGAGCTGGACAGTTTGACATCCGTGGCAGAGCAACGGGCACTGAGCAGGCTCCTGTCAATAATGGAGAATCCACTGCATCCACTGAACAGTATCATCTCAAGACAGAGGAGCAACTTCAGCAACAGACTGCTGTCACTGTCCTGCTCCACTCACAGACTGAGGAGATCATTCCTCCCCCACACTATGCGACTCTTCAATTCCACCCAGGGGGGGTAAACGTTAAAAATATACAAAGTTATTGTCTGTCTGTTATACCTGCATTGTTATCACTCTTTAATTTAATATTGTTCTTTATCAGTATGCTGCTGCTGAAGTATGTGAATTTCCCCTTGGGATTAATAAAGTATCTATCTATCTATCTATCTATCTATCTATCTATCTATCTATCTATCTATCTATCTATCTATCTATCTATCTATCTATCTATCTATCTATCTATCTATCTATCTATCTATCTATCTATCTATCTATCTATCTATCTATCTATCTATCTATCTATCTATCTAATCAGAGAAGCAGACCACAGGGCTGCATCCTGTAAATCAGCTCAAAGCTGAGAGAAGCCCATTGATACCTGCAGGAAGGCAAACAAAACAAGAAGAATAGCTGGTCCCTGTCTCTCCCATCTGCTTGCACCACTCATCTCAGCATCTGACATAGCATCTGGCTAAAACACTTAACCAGAACAGCTCTCTGGGAGTGGTAAATGGATGTCCTGAGGTAAGTAATATGCAGCATCTTGGCCACCTCCATCAACATTCCAGACGTGAAAGGTGTCCCTTCGCCCATGAGGACCTATTTGGGGATCCCACTAGTTCCAGGACTTAGCTACTCATTTGGGTCTCTAGGTAGTGGGTGGTGTTATCCACGAGGATATATATACTTGTGGCTCCATGTCGATGGCTCAAGCAGGCCTATGATGTTAATGCCAGTCCATTCAAATGGGATGTTAAAGATCAGCTCCTAAATGAGCCCCCAGATGGTGAGCGTAGGCCAAGTCGCAAATCTCACAGCGATAGATCATTGTTTAACAAGAAATGTGATCCACTGATGGAGTCAACAGCATTCTTTGTCCATTTCATAGAATTATCATTCCATTGCTTGCACTTAAATGACTTGGGCAAGGTACAATATCAAAGCTGCAGTGAGTCCAAGGGATTTGGCATGGCATTCACAGATGGTTCCAGCTCAGATTTTGGAAATACTGCTGATGTCTAACAAGCTGGTGTACCAACCCCCACAGTCTGCTATGTGACACTGGGTAGTCACACCCTTACATCCTTGTTTACATAGGGGGTTTTATCTTGGACTGGTGGTGCACCATCCACAGCCAGGCTCTGCTTGCCTCCTGGGTGCAGTGGACCCAATTTGCCTTTTCCTTGTGGCCAGTTTCTGCCCAGTAAGAGGGTTTAAGGTAACACTGCTACTCTCAGCCTACAAAGTTAAATAGAAAACATATAAATAATGCCAGAAATGTATTCATTCTGCTAACTTGCAGGGACAGATTTAAAGTAGTGTCTAAGTCTGGAAGCGTAGCATGTCTGTCTGGACATGGGAGATGAACCTGACTTGTCCACTTGTGCCCCCTTTATACTGTAAAGGCTGGACTAGCCAGTAACTTTGCTGACAGTGGGCTTTGAGGGCCCTACCAACTTCCTCTTGAATAAATGGAGCTTCCTTCTGCAACCTCAACATTTTCATTTTTTCTGTTTGTGTTTTTTTTTATATCGGTTAAAGTTAGAACATTCCAATTACGCTTTTAAAGCCTGCTATTTTCTAAAGTGCCCACTTATTTTATATGATAAAACACTGTTTTGAAATAGGTAGTTTACAGAATAACTAATTATGGTGTGAAATTATACTTCTCAGGCTGAGGGCTGAATACACTTTAATGTATAAGGAACAACTACTCATTGGAATAACTTAATTGTATAAAATAACGGGTTAAATAAAAATTTAATTTTTATTTTTTTACTTTATGAAATATTCCTATAATATATGAAATAGTACCAATTTATACTGTGAAATATTGCTATTAATTATTTAATTCATGGCCTATTCGCTATAGTGTAATCTATTCAGAGTGAGTCGTATCTACAGATAAGTATATACAAAATGTCAAGCAATAAAAATTGCTACCAAGTCATGTCTATTGCTTTAACCCAGAGCTCTAAAATAACAAAACAAGGCAGAAAATCAACATTTTCTAAGGGTTGTTGCTTCAGTATACCAGAATTTAGATTACAGTATGGAAAGCAAGACTATGACCGTCATCCTCTTTAATAAAATCCCTGTGTGCGTCCAGGTGTCCGTGTGTGTGTGTCTTCTGGTGAAGTGCGCATGTGCGGGGCACGGTGCGATGCGCGATATTACTGTCAGAGAAAGTTACAGGCATATTACCAACGCGCACGCCTGTATTACCGCCAGAGAAAATTAAAGGTATATTACGGACGTACAAGCCAGCGGAAAATTAAAGACACAATACACGGCGGCAGCCCACAAAGAACGGTCAGCTCAGCAAGTAAACATCAACAAAAGAAGGGCTGAAAGACAAAGAAAAATACGACCAACAAAAAGAATGATGTCAAAGTACCTTGCCATTATATAGACTGTTCCTACTAATGGTTATGCACTACTGTTCTAGCGCTCGTTATTGTAACGGATTTTAATGACTAGTTATTGTATAATTTAGCCATGAGTGTGGTGTTCTTAAGGCAGAAGGCAAATTACTTCTTCATTTACAAGTTAAGGAGTGGACATCAATAACTGGTAGGATATTTATACTTAAAATGCAAACATACCCAGTTTCTGAGTATAATAACAAGAAGGATAATGCATTAATGTACTACAGATGCACTATTTGGTATTTATAGCTGCTGCAACTAAATAAAATACCAGTTTTTACTAATAGTCCTTCTGTATAAAATAAGCATGTTGAAATACTTCTCTGTAAATTTAGCCTGTTCCACTTGAATCAGAGTGTTATTTACTGAGTAGACTGCTGTAGATTTGGTACATTTACTGTATGTCTTTGGTTGCAATGTATAAACTCATCTCTGGTTGTCCAGAATCCTGAAGCACATGGCTTTATACAGTTTTGTGGGTTGTTATTTGCTTGAACATAGGATGATTACTAATTTGTGATTGCAGGTATCATATTAGGCATTGAATCCATTCATACTGAATACTGTGAGAGAGTGCCTCCTACATACTACAGCAGCCCACAATACAGTAGCCAAAAAGAACAAAACACAGATACACAGCTGGGCTGAGAATCTTCTGGAATCTTCTACATTATCGCATTGATGGCTCCAAAAGTATGATCTGATTTCAGTCACAAAAAGCAGTATCAGTCTGGACCAAACAAAGAACAGAAACAGATTTTATGTTGTACTATGTTTATTGAACATACTGTTTATATATTTAAGGGCAAGAATTGAAAAAAAAATATATATATATATATATATATGAAGATTTAGCAATTTGTTAGCAGCAAAAACCTCAGCCAGACGTTTCCTGTAGCTGCTGATTTATCCTGTGCACTGTGTGGGAGGCATTTTGACCATTTTACCTTTACAAGACCGATCGTTTATGTTTTATGAGATGTCTTGCTTGAATATCTTACTTCATTTTATGCCTGCGCATTTCAATAAATCTGGGTTCAGAACTCTTCTTCTTCTTCACACTTCTATTTGGAGTCAATGTGCCTGATCAGCCTTCTCCAAACAGCTCGGCTCTGCACTTTCTAGCCAGTCAAGCTCTTTTCCTTCTGGTCTTCTTTTACTTTACTAATCCACCTTTGCTTTGGCCTGCCTTGTTTTCTCTTCCCTGTACTTCAGTTCCCATCACTCTTTTACCCAAATATTTATTGTCTCTCCTCATTACATGCTCATACCAGTTCAACCTGCATTCCTGTAATTTTTTTAGATGTCTCTTTGACTTTTGTTGTACCTCTGATTCTAAAATATCAGATTTCCTTCATTCTAAGGCACCTTGATGTACTACTCCTTTTTTCGTCTTTTCCATACTGTCATGACCTAAGTTTGAGCTTCTGGCAATTGGTAGATGCTTTGATATATTCTTGTAGAACTTCCTTATTTAACCTGGAGTTTATTGCCCCTTGCCCCCTTGATTGCCCACAAGCTGCCCAGAAAAGCATCCCAATTCCATAACAGCTCCTTCAAAGCCGGGAGTTGGTAATCAGTGCTTTACTTTTTCCAAACATAATGCAGTATACCTTTAGCAAAAAGTAAATTCTTGACTCATTCTTCGACAGAACATTATTCTGGTAGTATTTTAAAATATGCACATGAGAAAGACAGCAATTGTTTTTCTTGGAGATTGTGTTTCCTGCATAATACCTTTCTTGTAGAGTATTTTTCTTAACATAGACTCATGGTAGGAATGCAGATCATTAGTCATTACTCTAGGGGTCTTTGTCACCACCTTGAATGATTTACTGTGCTGTGATCTTTTTTGATGTCCACTCCTAGGTAGAGTAGCAGTCATTCATTTGTGCTCTGTTTGCTTTCCTATGTTATGAAGGAGACTCAATTTTGTATCTTTTATTATTTGCAAAAGCAGATTTTGATTGAACTATGTTGTAGCCTGACTCATCTCTGTTATGTAGAGCAGTGGCATTTGTGCACTAAAGGCCAATGTGGCACAGTCTTTCCTGATGTTATTCAAAGTAATAATAAGCTTCTCTCAATAACATAACTTATTATTAAAATGTTCATAATAACCCTGAGCTTTGATTTCTTAAGCACTTTTAATTCCAGTTTTTTTCTGTCAATGACTCAATAGAATTGCTTATCTACAAAAATATTTCATCTAGTAGTATGTGAAATGGTCTTTGTGCCAAGTGCTATAAGCACAGTGTCTGACTGAGAGGATGGACCAATTGGCCCTGCAGTGTTCTCTAAACATTTGGGGTGTGCTATGAATATGGAATATGTAATTTAACTTTTGTTTTTCTACTCTTTTATTTAATAAAAATGTAATATATAATTTATCTGGTTAATAATTTACACCTTCATAGGTTTTAGAGAGACACCGGCAATTTGAATTTTTGACTACAATTCTTTGGGCTAAGTTTTGGCTTTGGTGCATTTAGCTTTTATTCTCACTGTTTTTGACTTTTGCCTATTATTTGATTTTGTTTCAGTTCAGTTGTTTCATCCTGTGCTCATCCTTCTACTGTATGTCATAACAGTCAATACAGTGTGTGTATGTGTTTCCACTTTAGCGATGGGGCTTGAAGATAATTGCCAGTATTAAAATGAGAACTGCCTTTTTTTTTAATTGCCTGTTTGCACTTCTGGCTTGAGTTTTTCCCAGTCAGGGCCATGCAGCACATGCCAGTGAAGACTTACAGGATGAAAAGTCTAGTACCATTTGCACCCTGAAAGGTAGGCACAGTAATCTGAAAAATAAGAAGGGAGATCAATATGGTGAAGAGCAGGAAACTGAAATTATGTTTTTTTTTCTTATACCACAGAACACAGGACAGCAGCACTTCCAACATCAGAAATTTACTGAAGGCACACCGTGACGATGCTGGTCCGCTACAGACTCCCTCTTCCCACATGGGAGTCTGCTGAACCAACACCGTCGATAGATATGACTGAGATGAGCTGACATATGAGAACAATTCACTGATGATGCCAGAGGATGGTGGAAAAAGTGCTTTTATTAAAAACCAATCAAAACAAAAGTAAAAATCAACAGAAGTGTCAATTGTGCAGTGTTCTAAAAGAGTACATACATAAATCCATAAAAATCCAGTAAAAAGTGGGGATCAAAAATCAATAAATAAATCTGTTAAAACCAGAGGTTAAAATGCAGACTAGCTCCTCCTGATCTCAGCCCACGTCCTTCTCATTCTCCCCAACTCACCCATTGCTTGCGTAGCCGGCGGAGGCACAGCAGCCATGAGCTCCTTTCAGCCGACCTCCGTCTTAGCTGCCTCCAGGCATCACGGCCAGACCGGCCGAGGTCGGCTCTCCTCCCTTCTTCCTTCGCGCTCACGTGGTCGCACCTCAGAAGCCTAGGGAGGGCACCTGCCTTGCTTGCCACACTCCACCCGAATATTCAGTGGGGCGAACTAGCCCCTAGAGCGCCACAGCTAACGCTCCTTCACAGGACCCCAGCTCGCACCGCTTTCTCTTGCCAGGTGGCCAGATCGCACTTCCCAAGCCTGCCTTTCATGTCCTTTAACCTCCTTCAATGATTCTTTTTTCCTCTCCTCTTTGATTTCTCCCCTCTATGATTTTCTTCCTCTTTCCTTGTGCTGACCCGTATATATCCTTTAGACACAAGCATAGGGATATATACACTCACGTCTTCGTGGGCGCAGCACCTTAATCACACGGCGCATGAAGCCAACGAAGCAATTGAGAAAGATCGTACCCACACGTGCAGGTGCAACACGCTCCAACTACCCCATTAACTCCCCATGGTTGTGCAAGAAGAGCGACACAGCTCTGAAAAACCCCTGGCCTGAAAGCAAAACAAAACTAAATGCTTTTAACGCTTGACTATTTTCAGAAGAGAATTCCAAATTAATAAGGTAGGAACAATAAAAGAAACAAAAAATGGTTTGCAAACAAATTCAAGAAACACAAGCCACAGACAGTGCCTTATAGATAGGGCAGAGGCTCAGAAACCAAGGATCTTGAACCACCTTTTTCCACCCTCTCAAATGTACGCAGTCTTTAATGTCTGGAAAACATTTGGGATTAAATCACTTAGAGATCTGTACATAGACAACGTCTTTGCATCCTACGAACAATTACATTCCAAATTTAACTTTCTAGCAACTCATTTCTTTTACTACCCTCAAATTCGAAACTTTGTTAAACAGAACCTGCCCAATTTTCCTGACCTCCCACCTACCTACCTAAAAATTTTGATCAGTCTTGAGGACTCAGACAGCATCTTCGTAATATATAAAACCATTTTACAGCCCCTCCCTTTCAAAGATCCAAGAGTACAGTGGGAAAAGGATCTCTCACTCAACAGCTCAGAAAAGGAGTAGAAAGTAGCAATGCACAGCATCCACTCAGGCTCCATATGCACAAAGCATACAATTATGCAACTCAAAATTATATATCAAGCGTTTAAAATTGTCCAAAATGTTTCCAGGGCAAGATCCAACCTGCGAACGCTGCAATCCAGTTCCAGCCTCACTGGGCCACATGTTTTGGGCCTGCACCAAATTAACATCATTCTGGACCAAAATCTTTAAATGCCTTTCAGACAGCCTTGGTGTCACAATGCTCTCCTAATCCACTAACAGCTGTGTTTAGTGTACTCCCAGATGGGCTTAAAGCAGAGAAGGACAAACACAATGTAATTGCCTTTACTACACTACTGGCACGTAGACTTATCTTGCTCAGCTGGAAGAATCCTAACTCTCCTGTTCTAAATCAGTGGGTAATTGATGTTATATTCTACTTGAAACTGGAAAAAATCAAATTCGCACTTAAAGGATCTGGACAAAACTTTTTCAAAACCTGGCAGGATCTAATCAATAACATTTTAGTATAAGTATTGTGGTACCTGGATGGGGGGTGGTACCCAGCCGGGACGCCCGAGAAGACTGGAGCAGGGTTTGTGCCTCCTCCAGACCTCGAGGGGGCGACTGCCCTGGGGGCCATGGGTACAGAGCAGGGAAACTCGACCCTGTAGGGGCCCGTGGTCACCGCCAGGGGGACCCCAAAACCTGGAGGACCCTGGACCTCAGCACTTCCGCCACACCAGGAAGTACTGGGGGGAAGAGGAACAGGGACACCCTGAGTGCTTCCGGGGATACAGCCAGCACTTCCGCCACACAGGGGTGTTTTGGTGGGAGATTGCCGGGGACGCACCTGGAGCACATCCGGGTGCTTATTTAAAGGGGCCGCCTCCCTTCACATGATGACTTGAGTCGGGTGGAAGAGTGGACAAGGTCTCAGGAGGAGGAAGAAGGAGGCGGTCTGAAAAGAGATAAAGGCATTGTGTTGGCCAAGGACTGTGGGGTATTGGGGTCGGTGAGTGATTTTTGTAAAATGGAGACCCAAAATAAACATGTGTGGGATAATTTAAATGTGCCTGCCTGTCTGTGTCCAGGTCATATTCCACAGCATTTAAATTGAGGAAGCAGGTGCTCTCCCCTCTTTTGCTTCATTTATCTTTATTCATTTATTAATTTATCTATTCACTTATCTTTACTAGCATAAAGTTTTACACTGCTGGCCTAGCTCTCTTTCTCAGGGGTGGGGGTTGATTTGTTTCGACCTTATTTTCTTTTTCTTGTAAAACTTGAGTTATGTGTATGGAATGTAATTTGATTTTAACAAAATCAATAAAATTAAAAAAAAAAAATACAGTATATATCTAAAAAGCACAATTGAAAAGAACAAGAATGAACCTCAATGCCAAAGCACCCATACCATCTGTTGCTTCTCCTTAAATATCAGCTGGGTGTGATTTCTCAGCTGCAGCATTTGGTGACCCCACCCACCCTAGGATCAATATATAAGACACAAGAAGCATACTTTAAAGAGCTAGACACAACAGAAGTAACCTTATACATAAACACAAAATAATTAAAAGCCAAAATGTTCATCAACATGAAACCAAAATCAATAATAATTACTAAATAATTCATAAAAAAAACAACAAAAAGATGAAATCTATTCTGCCTGCAAACGTCCGATCGCTGGACAACAAGCTGGATTATATAAAGCTGCAGCGGGTCAAGCAGTGGGGAATGAGAGACTGTTGTACAGTGGAACCTCGGTTTGCGAGCATAATTTGTTCCGGAAACGTGCTCGCAGTCCAAAGCACTCGTATATCAAAGTGAATTTCCCCATAAGAAATAATGGAAACTCAGATGATTTGTTCCACAACCCAAAACTATTCATATAAAAATGATTAATACAAAATATAAAGTAAAAATACATAAAACAAATTAACTTTCACTTTGCCTTTGAAAAGAATCATGGCTGGTGTGAATGAGTTTCTAAACTCTTGTGTGATTGCACCCAATGGGACGACACAGTGAAGAGCATCCCAAAGCAATCGCAGTCTCCCAGCGCTGTAGCAGTTCTCCGTAAAAGCGAATCCGAAAAGATCGCGGACATGCTATAAGCGCCTGCCGTCAATGGGTGATACAAGGAACAAGGAACATTATAAATGTGCAGGGCCCTGCCTGACTGCTGTGTCTGTGTATAAATAACCGCGCTGTTGCTGTTTCAAGCTGAATAAAGCTTGTGTTGCTAAAGTACTGAGACTCAACTTCATGTTTTAGGGTGCAAGACGGGGACTCGCACGTCACAGCACACACGCGCGCGCGTGCGCGAGCACACACACACACGAGCGCGCGCGAGCACACATACACACACACACACACACAAGCGCGCGCGTGCACACACACATACACGTGCACGCACACAATCACAATGCTAGTGCTGTAGTAAACACTATACGCTCGTATGGATGTTGACTATGTGAGTGAGGCACGCCGACTCAGACGGAGAATAGGAGACGATTGCCCACAATCCCGCAGTGAGAGAGAGAGATGAACCATCAGCTCAGTTGTGATCACACGACGCTCAGCAGACAAACTACTCGTACTGCAAGACCTCGCTTGTTTATCAAGTGAAAATGTATTAAAAATTTTTGCTCGTCTTGCAAAACTTCTCGTAAACCAAGTCGCAAACTGAAGTTCCACTGTATCTTTATTTTCACTGAGACATGGCAACAGGAAAACATTGCAGACTTGGGCATCCAGCTAGATGGACTGACCATCTTCCGAGCGGACAGAGACGCCTCTTTGTCTTGTAAGACCCTTTTGCGGGTGTGGGGGTGTGGGGGGGGGGGGGGGGGGGGGGGGACTTATGTTTATGTGAACAGAGAGTGTTGTACGAACGCTGTCTCAGTTGCGCGGCATTGCTCCCCACTGATAGAGGTTTAATCAGTAAGGTGTCGGCCTTTCTACCTGCCGAGGGAATACAGTTGCGTGCTGGTGGTTGCCGTCTACCGTCCGCCTAGCGTAAATGCTAACCAAGTGCTAGCGGAACTCTACGAGATCATCAGCAAACTGCAAACGACGCACCCCGAGGCATTTTTCATTATTGCTGGAGACTTCAATCGTGCCAACTTGAAGTAAATTTCAGAATATGAACTTTGCTACTAGAGGGGGAAGCTGTCTGGACAATGTTTACACGAGCGCTCCTGATGCCTACAAGGCCCTATCCGACCCCCACCTCGGCTGTTCAGATCATATCAGCGTTTTTATGGTTCCTGCATACAAGTCCTTGCTGAAGTGCACTAAACCAGCCCGCAAGAGCTTCAGAGTGTGGAAGGTTGGTGCTGTTTCAGCTCTCCAAGACTGCTTTGAATTGACAGACTGGGATATTTTCAAGGAGGCTGCTATGGATGGTGACTCCATCAATCTGGAGGAGTACACAGACTCTGTGACTGGCTACATCTCCAAATGCATAGAGGATGTTACTGTTACCAAGGATATTACCACAAGAGCCAACCAAAAGCCCTGGATGACGAGAGAAGTGCACAAGCTGCTGCCGCCCTCAAGGTGACCAGAGCCAACCTGTCTCGCACTATAAAGAGAGCTAAGTGGGCATATGTGCAGAGGATCAACAAACAATTCAGCATATATAGCAGGGCGTTCAGAGAATTACAAACTACAAGCCCAACCCACACAGCAGCGATGGTGATGCCTCCCTTCTGGATGAGCTGAACATCTTCTGTGCATGGTTTGAGGCGCAGAACATAGAGCCTGCGAGAAAAGCAACATATCCCTCCACTGACCAGGTACTCTGTCTCTCCATAATTGACGTGAAGAGGACTCTGTCCAGAGTCAATCCACGCAAGGCTGATGGACCTGACAACATACCTGGTCGTGTGCTCAAAGAATGTGCCAGTCAACTGGCTGGTGTCCTCACAGACATCTTCAACACATCTCTGAGCCAGTCGTCAGTCCCAGCATGCTTAAAGTCGACCACCATCATACCAGTGCCGAAGAAGTCATCAGTGACATGCCTGAATGACTACCGACCAGTTGCACTCACGCCAATCATAATGAAGTGCTTCGAAAGGTTAGTCATGTCACACATAAAGGCGAATCTCCCTGCCTCCCTTGACCCTCTTCAGTTTGCATACGCTCAAACAGGTCAACTGAAGATGCCATATGCTCTACCTTTCACCTCTCCCTGACACAGCTGGATAAAAAAGACACATATCTCAGGATGCTATTCATAGACTTTAGCTCTGCCTTCAACACAATCATCCCTCCAAAGCTGGTTGTAAAACTGAGCAGGTTGGGCCTGAACACCACCCTCTGAAATTGGATGCTGGACTTCTTGACAGAGAGGCCCCAGTCAGTTTGGATGGGCTACAACACCTCCAGCATCATCACACTGAGCACTGGAGCACCGCAGGGCTGCGTGCTTAGTCCACTGCTGTTCACCCTGCTGACTCACGACTGCACAGCTACGCACAACACCAACCACATCATAAAGTTTGCGGATGATAAGACGGTGCTGACACTGATAAGCAAGGATGATGAAACAGCATACAAAGATGAGGTGGAACGGCTGTCTACATGGTGTGAAGACAACAATCTATCTCTCAGTGTCGACAAGACAAAAGAGATAATCGTGGACTTCAGAAAATCACATCCTGCCCACATCCCACTCAGCATCAACGGTTTAGATGTGGAGACTGTTAGGAGTGCCAAGTTCCTCGGTGTGCACATAACTCAGGAACTTACGTGGAAACTGTGGAAGAAGAGAATCACTAACCCGTGATTATGGAAGGAGTCAGGGTCTCACACCAGAAGAGAATGTTCAAAAGCTTTCTTTTATTATTGTTATTTATTGCATACCTAGACTGGAGTGTCAGTAGCATTGCAATGCCCCCTCCAGTAGATGTTTCAGCTCTTATATATCAGCTGGTTGCGTGCAAAGCTTCACACTTTTGCAGAAGTACAGAGGATTGATACGAGAGCCTAAAAGCTAAATTTATACGGCAGTTACAGAATACAGAGATAAACTTCTTCATTATACAGGAAGAACAAGTTGCGAAAAATACATATTCCTGGTAAAGTCAGATTCTTTTGAACTGCTCACACAAATAAACAACTGTTGTGCATGCTAAATGCCACGTACACACTTTTCGATTTTTGCTGTGCCCTACTCAAAATACAAAATGGAAGGTTTTCTTTATTCTTATTCAACACTCGACCCTTTTGAGCAGAAAAAAGAATCTAGGCTTAAAGAGAGGCGGTTTTGGCTTCAAAGAAAAGAGTACGTTCCTCATGTAATAGGAAAGCTTTTGCCATGGTGTTAGAAAAAAGACGGGTAACCAGATGTCTGACTAAAGGGACAATGCAGCATAAAGTGAGTAGCAATAGAAGGAGACCTATTGCAAGAGAAATACAAATTGATTTAAGCCAATGTGCCCAGGGGCCGAACCACGATGTGAACCATTCGTCCAGAGGGGTATCAATTCCAGAGTTTTCAGCCAATTCTTGAGAGAGGGCAGTTGGACCAGCTAAGGCTCGTGTAATGGAGCCATCAGGAGCAGTATTGTTGGGAATATATGTACAGCAGGTATCTCCGAACATGGCACAAACACCCTCTTTTTCGGCTAGTAACATGTCTAGCGCTAGGCGGTTCTGCCAGGTCATTAGTGAGGTCTTACCCAACTGCTCATGTATGCCTTCAACGGCTTCCTTAGTGAAATTTAGAAAACGTTGTTGGTTATAGTATAAGTAGTTAATCCAATCAACATTCTTGTTTATAGTGACTAAAGGAAAAATGGATTCGAAACCAGCAGCAACCTGATCACGGCCTTTGAACTTACTAGGCACACCTCTGGGTACGCCGATAGAGTCAATGTATACACCAGGGCCATGCAATGAGAAATTGGCAAGTGATATGGGCAGTGCCCTACGGACCCTATGAGGATGGGGGTTGGGCAAAGGCGGTTGCCCATGTAAGGGATTCTGGTCGCCATGCCCGGTTTCTATAGAGAAAGTGTGAGAAAGGGTGGTGACGTTTAAGTAAGCAATATGCTGCACAGAATCACCTGTGTTAGTGGCATTGGGAAATTATGTGAGAGTAGTATTAGGAACTGGGGCGTTAGAGGAAATGTTAAGGGGAGGGTCGGCAACTATCAGGTTAAATTTCCCTAGTGGATCTTTTCCAGAGACATAGGCCCCTAAGACATATGTACCCGTGTCATGTATTGAAGGGTCCTTAAGTGTGACAATAAGGGGGTTACACTCCCCTGGTTCACAGGCTGAATTTGCGTGCCCCTTAATGATAGAAAAGCGATTTTTGAAATCATGAGTCATAGCCTTATAGGGTGTGTATCCCCAATCATGGGGGCCAGTGTTAGAAAACACCAAACCCCAGCGGTTGCACCAGTCTTCCGCATCTGTTGGACTCGAAACACAGACATACTTATCTGACCAAACCCAATCGGTCTGGCGACCGTCACCACAGTCCACAATATAACAAAAGTCTACCCTCACAGTAGCAGTGATGCCAGTGGTGAGTGAAATGTTCGGATATTTTTCGTTGTTAGCCAGTTTGGCTTGATACAGGAGCCTATCACCCCCCGTGTGCCGTTGTCCCCCAGAAAAGGTAATGAGGCACAGAGCGGAAATCAGCTTCAGGATCGCCATGGTTTGCAATGCGACGCGTGGATCCAGGCAGGAAGTCCCTCAACTTTCACAGCGTGAGGAGTAGACAGCAGGACTTGAAATGGACCTCTCCACCTTGGTTGATGCCAATGTTTCCTCCGAGTGTCGCGGACCAGAATCCAGGTACCCAACGGAATAGGGGAATCTTTAACAGGCGGGCTGTCTCTCCAGGCCTGCTGCACTTGTTGATGAACCTCTTTTAGGGCGGTTCTAAGACCTGTAAGACTAGAAAGAAGATCATTGTCTACAGTATGTAAGTTCACATTTCCCACAACCATACCAATGGGCATGGGCCGACCGGTAAGAATTTCAAATGGCGAGAGCCCCAATTGTCGATGTGTCCGACCCCTTAATCCCATCAGAGCCAAGGGAAGGGCATCCGGCCAAGACAGATTAGTTTGTTCGCATATTTTGGCTAATTTTAATTTTAGGGTGCCGTTGCACCGTTCGACTATGCCTCCACTTTGTGGATGATATTTACAATAGTGGTGCACATTAATTTGGAGCCAGGTGGTCAATTCATTTATGACCGTATTAACGAAATGAGTCCCATTGTCAGTTTGTAATTTCTGTGGTATACCCCATCTTGGAATGATTTCTTTGACCAAAGCTTTTGCTACTGTTTTAGCATCGTTATGTTTTGAAGGAAACACCTCTACCCACCGGGAGAACACATCAACAATGACCAGACAGTATCGGTAGCCCCTTGACGGAGTTAACTCAATGAAATCCATTTGCAAATGTTCAAATGGCCCCATTGGGTTAGGGGTAATGGCGGGACTTACCGGTGTGCCTTTTCCTACATTGAATTTCTGACACAAGTCACATCGTTTACAAAACTGATCTGCAAAATTCGAGAATCCAGTTACTTCCCAGGTTTTTTCTATGTCCTGTATCATGGCGTCCCTTCCTGCATGATCCAGTCCATGAGCTATTTTAGCCATTCCTGGGAAAGAAGCTTTAGGGAGGAAAGGTTTGTTAGTTTGTTTGTGGGTCCAAACACCTTCTTGAAGAGACCCTGCTTTGCTCCATTGTCTTTTTTCTGCGTCAGTGGCGGCACTCTGCAAAGAAACAACCAAGTTATCTATGTTCAGGTCCTGACTTTGCTGAAATATAGAAATCGGAGAGTTACTGTATGCGGTGTCTTTTGCATAATAGTCAGCCAATTCGTTCCCTTTACTGACAGGATCCTGTTTACCAGTGTGTGCCTGGCATTTTACAATAGCCAATTTTGAGGGTTTGGTTATGGCATCCAGCAATGCCTCAATCAATGCCTGATGTTGTATTGTTTTGCCAGTACTGGTCTTAAAACCCCTCAATTTCCAAAGGGCCCCATGATCATGGCACACCCCAAAAGCATATCGGGAATCTGTGTAAATAGTAATTTCCTTGTCTTCGGACAATTGGCAGGCTCGGATTAATGCTATGAGTTCGGCTGCTTGTGCACTTAAATTTGATGGGAGTCGCTTTGCTTCCAGTAGGCGGTCCCCTTGGACCACCGCATAACTGGTGGATGGAGCTCCATTGTCCAGTCTTAGTGAACAGCCGTCCACAAAAAGTGTCTCACCTGAATTTAGAGGTGTTTCCTGTAAGTCTAGACGTGGTTTACTTATTCGAGTTATTTCTTCTTGGCAGTTATGAGGCTCTCCATCCCCCTCAGTTGGTAATAACGTGGCTGGATTGAGGGTGGAGCACCTCTCTATGGTAACGTTAGACAGGGTACATAGTACATTTTGATAATGTATTACCCTAGCGGCGGTTAAATGTGAGGTTTTTGCCTGTATTAAAATGGAATGTACGGCATGTGGTACTTTTACTGTTAGTGGACTCATGAGTACTATGTCGGTGCTGGCTAGAACGGCTTCAGTTGTTGCAGCCACTGCTCTTAGACAAGGGGGTAGGGCAGTTGCTACCGGGTCTAACTTTTTTGAGAAATAGGCTACTGGCCTTTGTTTATCCCCGTGTAGTTGTGTTAGAACTGCATTCATATATCCCCCCTTTTCGTCCACAAACAGAGTGAATGGACGAGAATAATCAGGCAATCCAAGAGCAGGGGCAGAAAGAAGAGACGCCTTTAAATCAGTGAAGGAGCGTTCAGCATCCGGAGTCCAGATTACCCGGCCTGTCAAAGGCAGGTCAGGGGTATTAGCCAATGTCTGTAGTGGTTGAGCCCTTTCTGTGAAATTTAAAATCCATTGCCAGCAATAGCCTAGAATACCTAGGACAGACATGACTTGTTGTTTTGTGACGGGCCGAGGAAGATTTTGAATAGTGGTCACACGATCGGAGGAAAGAGCTCTCGTACCATTGGTAATGGTGTGGCCTAAATATTTCACGGTTGTGCGAACCAATTGCAACTTAGCTTTAGAAACTTTATGTCCATTCTCTGCTAAAAACAAAAGTAGTGCTCGTGTGTCTTGTTCACAGGAGACCTTTGTGTCGCTACATAACATAATGTCATCTACATATTGTATGAGTGTGCTGCCCCCTTCTGGCCAGTAACCCTCTAAGTTTTGTGCAAGCGCTTGGCCATACACACAGGGTGACTCAGTGTACCCTTGAGGCATGACAGTCCATGTCCAACGGCGATTTTGAAAAGTAAACGCAAACCAAAATTGAGAGTCGGGATGGACAGGAACAGAAAAGAAAGCATTGGCCAAATCAATTACAGAGAAATATCGGGCAGAAGGAGGGACAGTAGAAAGTATAGTAGAAGGGTTTGGAACGATGGGCGCCCTAGGAAAAATAGCAGCATTGACGTGACGTAAGTCTTGGACGAAACGCCATGACCCATCAGCCTTTTTTACAGGAAGGATAGGAGAATTTACAGGTGAATAAGAAATAGGAATAATAGCACCACGTGTGACGAGGTCAGCATGAACAGCACAAATACCCGCTTCCGCCTCAGGTGAGAGCGGATATTGAGCGCGATGCGGGCAGAAGGAGGATTTTGGATGAATCACCAGAGGCTCGCAGTGTGCAATGCGACCGTAATCGTTCTTTCCTTGTGCCCAAAGAGAATCCGGAATGTCAGACAACCA